>NW_025855245.1:52933-82024 GCF_002878395.1 Capsicum annuum
ACCTTAAACTTTGATAGTGCACAAATAGGACCTTTAACTATTCAAAACCTGAACAAATATGACCTCCGATTTTGCAACCCCATGTGTGAGTCTCACTCGCACCTACGTGGAAAGGTAATCCAATTACATGGTGCCACGTCGTTAAAAGGGCTGACTTGGAGAGAGGTCATATTTGTACAGTTTTGAATAGTTAAAGGTCATATTTGTACACTATCAAAGTTTTGCTTTTTGTGTTAAAACGATGTCGTTTTTATTATTATTATTATTATTATTATTATTATTGTTATTATTATTATTATTATAATAATAATAATTTTTTTATTTATTTCTATAGTAGCAGCACCTAATTTTTTTTTAATTTAAAAAAATATTATTATTATTATTATTTTATTTATTTCTATAGCAGCAGCACCTAACTTTTTTTTAATTAAAAAAAAAACAGCCACTAGCAGGGACCGAACCCGCAAAGTAGGCTGAAGGAAGCGCCCAAGAAGAGCAAATAGCACCACTGGGCTATCTAAGTGCCTTATTTCATGTGGTTCAAAGTTAATATACGTGCATAAATATAAATTTTCTATCTTATATATATACAACGTAATTTTTTTACCGAGGGGGTTCGGGTGAACCCCATGGCAACCACATAGGTCCATCCCTCGTTAATTTAATAACATTTTAATAAAGTTATTTTAATAAAATTTTAATTATATTAATTTGATAATTTAATTTAATATACTACTACTACTAACCTTAATAACATTAATTTAATAAAGTTTTATTAAAACTATAATATTTTTATCATTAATATAGTTTCATATTTAATTTAATATTTAAATAAATAATATTTAGATATATTATATAACTTAAATTCATTCCCTTCTTTATAATATATATACATACCCGCTCGAATTTTTCATATGAGGCTAACCCACCTAATTAATAAATCTCCAATATTGCTCTTTTTCCACAATGACAAAAGAAATTAGATGCCAGTTTCATCTTTGAGCCGAAAATAATGAAAAAATAATAGTAAAGATTCATTTAAAGGTCATATTTGTGCAGTTTTGAATAGTTAAAGGTCATATTTGTGCACTGTCAAAGTTTAAGGTCATATTTATGTATTATACCGTTAGACTTTAAGATGAACACACCCAATTTTGCGTGTTGAACACACGTTTTGCGATGTAGGATTGGAGGTAATATTTGTGCAGTTTTGAATAGTTAAAGGTCATATTTATGCATCCACTGTTAAAGTTTAATGTCAAAGTTCTAATTTGGTGTCAAGTTTAGGGTCATTTTTATGTATTAACTCTTTTATTAAACCTTTAAGTTTATAATGACGCACATTCGTTAAGTGGGAGAATATAATTTTTGGCCCACATGGACTAATATTATTTGAAAGGTCTAGTAAACAATGATGATAATATAATTACTAAAATCCTATTGGTGGTAGGAAAGATATTTCACATAAAGCTTTTGTTATGGTTTTCGAATATGGATCTAGTTATGGGATGTTGTAAGATAAAATCTAATGTTTTCTTTCTATGATTTATGGATTTATAGCCCTAGTTGGGTTAAAGTACTCAAAAATTGAAATATTTTCTGCTTGTTTTTCCACTAAAACCAAGTACAATACTCCCTCCGTTTCATTTTAGTTGACCCTCTTTTAAAAATATTTGTTTCAATTTAGTTGTCCCTTTTGATGAAATCAAGAGTATTTTATTATATTCTTTCAATACTACCCTCAACATTAAATAACTAAACAAAGTATATTTACTCAAATTTATATTTTTAAAGCATAATTAATAAGGTTAATTTGTAAAATAAACCCCTAATAAACACTTTTTTAAGGGGAGTGTCAAGTCAAAAAGGGTCAACTATTTTGAAATAGAGGGAGTACATACAATTAGTGGATTAATCACCCCCTAATGTCAAGGAAATAACTTCTTATAACTACTGAAATAAGAAAGTGGGGGAATAACCTCCTTAATGGTGTCTACGGAGAATTAAAAATAGCTTAATAGATAAATCATTAATAACTGCCTAAGAAAAATAGAAAACATAATTAATAGTTGTTAATTCCTCTCTTTCTTCTTCTCTCTTCTCTCTTTTCTTTTCCAAATAGATTTGCACTTTTTCTTCTTCTCTTTTCTCTCTTTTATTTCTCTTTCTAATCGCTTGCAAGCACTACAAGTTTGGGGTAGCTTCTCTGACAACTCAAAGCGTACATTTTTCGGCAACCAAATTCAGGGGTGGTATCAGTAGTAGGTAAAGGTGACGACAATAAAATTTTAGCGACAAATTTCTGCACCAACTTGTCAAAATTCGATGAATCGATCAAGAAAATTCCTCTTCATATTCTCCTTGGATTAGTTGCACTTGTTTCATTTTCTTTAGTTATCTTGTCTAGGTTTCTTGATGGTTGGTGGCGGATACATTTTTGTTTTTTTTGATATTTATATTTTAGTATTTTCTCTCTTGATTCTTGCCTGATTATCTTTGACTGTTTCTGTTGGATTACTGATTCCAATTTCTCTATTACTTTGTCGTAGTTGAGAATAGTATATTTATTTACCATCGTACGTGTTGTTATTTTCTATTGTTGTTGTCAAGTTTGGGGTTGTGGGCAAGGGGTTATAGGATTGAGTGGGATAAGGGAACCTCTAGGTTGAGAATTGGGTCTTCAAACATAGGGACTCTTCAAGGTAAGTTTATAGAGCTCGTGAAGATTCTTAGGTAGAGGAGGATTATAGCTTGTGTCTAGGTGACCAACTGGGTAGGCTCTAAGATGAGGGATGTAGACGGGTATAAGTTTTGGTGCTCTAGTAGTGTCAGGCATAGGAATGGGGTAGGTATCTTAGTTAGATGAAGAGCGTAGGGGACTGGTGGTGGAGGTTAAGTGGATTGACGATAGGTTGATGTTGATTAAGTTAGTCATTGGAGGGTCTATGTTGAATGTTATTAGTGCCTAAGCTCCATAAACGGACTTAGACAATGAGGAGAGAAAAGCTTTTGGGAGGTTTTGGATGAGGTGGTGAAAGGCATTCCGATGACTGAGCAGCTCTTCATAGAAAAGTATTTTAATGGGCATATTAGGTCTATATCTGTAATGCCTCGAGTCTGTACCCCGGACGCTACACGGTACTTATGACCCCAAAGGACCACAAGCTAACCCATGTCTGATATCTACTGTGAGCACTGAATAATATGCTGTACTAAATGCAGAAAATAGGCTGAAATGCCATAAGGTTCAAAATTTGAAATACTGATAAATAACATCTGATAAAATATCTGAATCTAAAATACTGTCTGAACTAGTCTAGTCTGAAAAGCCTCTAACTGAACTGTCTGAAAGTGGAGTTGATGGGACAAGCCCCCAACTAACTCCGACTAATGATCTACTGATAAACTGGATTACTGGAATAAAAGCATGCCCTTGATAGATGAGAACTCGCTATTAAATCTACAACTATTGACTAGATCTGTCTAAGCACAGTCAGGAGCCTGAGCGTCTGAACCTATGATATGAGACATCATAGCACAAAAAAAGAGTATGCGGTTAGTACGTGGAATGTACTGGTATGCTAGATGAGGTAAGGCAGAATGCAAGGGTTCATATGCATGAACAGTGACTGACTGAATGATATAGAGTAACTAAATGTAAGAGTAAGTGGATAACTGATGCTACTGAAAAAACACTGGGTATATAATACTGTGGACATACATAGATTTATATTGTATCTGAGCTTTTCTGAAGCTAAGTATTGAGTTTTGATAACTGAGTAACTAATATCTGAAATTACTAATAACTGAATTACTGATACTAATTGACTGTGTCTGACAGTCCTGATTCTGTAAAATTGAACTGAATTCTAAACTAAGACAAAAATTAAAATGGTGGGAGGTAATTATCTAACCGATATATCCTAAATATGAGTTGATAGGGGTCCAACCTATGATCCTAGATAAAAGGGTATTAGTATCATGCCACGGGTGCTACAATGGCTGTGAGTTAACCCTAACTAGCAGGAAGACATTTTTTCAACCCTTAACTAGAAGGAAAACTCATAAGAGATGTGTCAACCCTCATCTAGCAGGAAGTCATCTACACCTCCGCTAGCTACATAGTTCTGTAACTTAGCGATTGCTACTAAGGGTCAAACCCTACACTAACAGGAATGCCCCCATCCCTGGGTTCGCTCAGTGCTGAATCCTACTCCTAACTGAATAGACACTGAACTGATTATGAGCCTATATTGGGTGTGACTGAACTGCTATTGATCGTGTTAACTGACTGAATTGGATTGATACTAAATTTTCCTGAGTTTTGTAGCTGACTGAGTACTACTGATAGTGACATGACTGATACCATTCTGTAACTAACACTGTGTCTAGGTAAATAGCTAAATTGTCAGGTATTAAATACCCTCAGAACTCGATAGCATGAAAATTAAAGCTTAGCAAAGTCTTGAATAACATAACATTGTTCACTTGTTCATAATTCATTCATAGAGACATTTCATCAAACACTTGTAATGTATTAAATTGTACATGAATGGGGAATACATGCTATCATGGTTTAATGTCACTATTTCATTCACATAAGCATTTTATCAAACACTTGTAGGGCATAAGCTTGTACATATACTAGCATGTCATGATTTCATCATTTAATTCACATAAACATTCTATCAATAACTTGGGAAGCACTACCTAATACACATATTCATAGATAATATATAAACATGAAAACTACAATGCCCAACTTGCAATTTCATGGGTTTAGCATGCTATTCATATAATTCCCCCTAAATACTATTCTATTTTCATGAATCTTATCATAATCATGGATTGAAAACTAAATTAACATCATAGATACATTAATCACTTTGTAAATTCAAGGGTTTATCAAGATATTCACATATTCATCACACATGTTATTCAATTTCATAAACTTACACTTAAATCATGGATTGAAACCCAACTAATATCATGAACATAAATTCAATCTAATTCAAACATGGTAGTTCATAATTCAACAATTTTGTAGTTTTAAAAATGGATTCGTGGACTCTATGAGTGAAAGAAACCCATAGATGAACACCTAACATACCTTAGAAGATTCTTTCTTGAAGGTTCTTAGAGGAATTCTAAGGCTTGTTCTTAATTTTCTTGAACTAGGATTTTTGCCTCTTTGAGAGAGAATGTTTTATTCTTGAGAGAAAGTGAGGAAATAATGAGGCAATAGGTTATTTAGGGGTTTAATTTCGTGTTAATACTGATTAGGGTAGTGGAAAAATACCAAACTACCCCTGGGAATAAAGGAAGATTCGTTACTGAAAAATCCAATTTTGGGCCCTGGCGCGACGCAAAGCTATCGTACCGTGTCACTGGAAAATGACAATTGAGAATTGGGGGTCAGGCGCGAGGTGGTGGAATCGCGGTGCCCCTTTGATTCTGAATTTTGGACTTAGCGCAACGAGGTAGAATTGCATTGGAACACTGGAAAAGAACAATTGTGAACTGAGCCTATAGCGCAACGCGCCAATATCGCGATGGAGCACTGGAAAGTGACAATTGCCATTTGGCTTGGCTCCACGACGCGCTGACTTTCTAGGTGATACACTGTCTTACAAAAATGACTCTAACTCTTCGTCCGCGTATCGAATTTGGGCAAATTTTATATCATTGGAAAGTTGACTAAATTTTCTATGCATTGGTGAGCTCTAAACTAGAATATACTGAGTATTTCAAAAATTTTATATGGGATTACTCAGGTACTAAGACTTAAATTAAGCTAGGGAAATATGGGGTATTATAATATCATGAGGCTATGATGATGTGTATGGAGGTTTTGGTTTCAGGGAAGGAATGGAGTAACTTCAGTTTTGGATTTTACTAGGGCCTTTGGATTATGGATAGCGAATTTGAGTTTTCCAACGAAGAAAAAGCACCTTATTAACTTTCATAGTTCGGTGGATAAGACTCTAATAGACTTTTTGCTCCTTAGAAAGGGTGATAGAGCACTATATAAAGACTATAAAATCATACCCAACAAGAATCTTTCGACCCAACAAAAACTTGGCAAGTACATTGGATATTTGGGGGAAGCTATAATACCCCACATGTTTCTAAGCTAGGAGATGAACCATTTTTCCTACATATGAAATCTCCTATCCTGTGATTCATACTTGAGTACATGACTTACAATGAGTATCCTAGCGATAAGATTGCTTATGATGCGTTAATCATGTTCATATGAGTCACTTAAGGTAATACAAGCTAAGAGTTTTTGAATCCATCAAGTTTTAGTGTTTGATTTCATAAGGGTCATATTTTAACGAGTATAACTTGATGTTAATGTGGTATTTCTAAATATTTATACCCTACAAATTATAGAGAATCGAATTATCTTTCCAACGATACCAATTTCATCAAAATACGACACCCGAGCTAGGAGTTATGGCTTTGCGAAGTAGAGTGCATCGCCTAACCAATCGCACATGGCCACTGGAAAGCATATGCGATAGCATATGCGGTGACTATGTAAATATAGGCAATAGCATATGTGGCGCCTATGTAGATATAGGCGATATCATATGCGGTGCCTATATAAATTTAGGCGATATCATATGTGGTGCCTATGTAAATATATGCGATATCATATGCGACGCATATCTTATGGTTTCAAGTGACTTAAACACTCCGTTTTGAGTTATTTTGAGGGTAATTAAGTCTTTGAACACTCCTTACATGTCCCTAAACTTAACCCTACGAAATATATAGCTCCTAATTACATTACAACCCTACTAACATCTTAAGTTCGTCATCCAAGAGCACTAAAAGAGAAAAACAACTAGGGTTGCATAATTAAGCTTGAAGATCCAATTTTAAGGAAATTCCTCCGTCAATCATCAAGAATCTTCCTTCTAAGGTATGCGTGCGTTGATTCATGGACTCCTTTCGTCCATGAAGCTCAAGAACCATCTTCTCAATTATGTATTATGATGTTTATGTTGTTGGTGGTTGATGTTCATATGGTTAGAGTTTGATGATGCCTAAGATGGGATCTTTGTATGTTTTATGTGAGGATATGGTGGTATTTAATGTATATATATGTGAAATTGGTGGTTGAATATTTGTAATCTTGATGAATCCACCTATGCCTAAGATGCGCATGTAAGGTGTTTGTGAAAATACCTAAGGGAATAGAAATCATGCTTTTATGACATAATAAGTCCTAAATGACTATTCCATGTTCTAAGTTTATGTTCAACGTGATCCCCGTGCTATTTTCTAAAATTGAAGATATTGTATGAGATGCTTATGATATTGTTGTGATATGGAATAACCATGTTATTGAAGCCATGCAAGTATATACATGTTGTGTGCATTCCCGATCATGTGATAGTTTGTTGAGAATCATTCTTATTCTAAAATCCTTACTTATGATATTGTGAATTATGAACTCTACTCTTATGATCAAGTCAGTTTCCTTCCATCGAGTCCTGGGGATACTTGTACCCAAAAACTATAGTTGTGTGCCTAGAGCTAGTGTCATGTTTCAAGACATCCTCAGTCAAGCTATGCTGTATAGATTTCGGTTAGTCATGTGACTTAGAAAAACTCAGAAATCTTAGTAGTTCAGTAGTCCCAGTAGTTTCAGTACTCTCATTCAGACCTCAGATCTCAAGTAGCTTTTTCGTTAGTCAACGAAACTCAGTGAATTCAGTATCTCAGTATCACGAAACTCATGTTGTTAGAGTTCAAACTCAAGTAGTCAATATCTCCACGAGTTCAGTAGCAGTTATATATGTTTGTATGTATGTATGTATTCTTACGTTCATATTAGTCAGCATGTTCATGCATATAAACCCCATTCATTTAGCCTACCCCCACATATACTCAGTACTTTAGTTGTACTGACGCATTTGTGCTATGGTGCTATCTTTCTATGTTACACCATAGGTTCAAGGTGCAGATTCCAGATCAGTAGTAGCAGTTCAATAAGCAGTGAGTCCTCATCTTTCGATGATATGATCGTTACATTTATTATTCCAGTATTTCAGTTTATTTTTGGTTTAGGGAGTTAGTTGGAAACATGTTCCTTCAAATCCTTATTCAGACAGTTTAGAGGCTTTCAAACGATTATAGAGTTTTCAGATTTAGACTTTAGTATTTTCAGTTTTGTTTTGGTACTATTGATACCACCTTATTTTAGATATTTTATTATTCAAGATTGAACTGTATACCCTCTTTGTTCATGTTTCAGCATTTTATATGTATATTATGCAATTATAGGTACATATATCAGTCATGGGTTAGCTTGTGGTTCTTCAGGGTCATGAGCACCGTGTAGCATTTCGGTTCAAAAAATTGGGGCATTACAAACTTGGTATCAGACCCTAAGGTTAAATAGAGTCCTAGGAAGTCTGAAAGCCGCATCTAGTAGTTTCTTGTACATGGGGGTGTTGCGGGCCACATTTATGTAAAGGAGGCTATAAGATGTTTTAGGAACAGTTTCCCTTCTTTCAGTACTCATATCATGCCAGTGAGAAAAAGCTCAAGTTGAACTCTCAGTTTAATCCTTGTTCCTCTTTTGTTTGCAGAACATACCTCCTAAGAAGAGAACATGGAATCTATCAACCACGCAGCCCGTAGATCCTTTGAAGGAGAATGCGTCACATGCAGAATTTTGAGCAGCTTTTCAGGCACTAGCCCAGGCTGTGACCACTAGTGTTCAGGGAAACCAACAGACTGCAGCCTCACACCAGCAAGATAGGGATTCAACTGCAGCCAGAATAAAAAATTTTATGAGAATAAACCCTCCAGAATTCTTTGGGTCAGTAATAGGTGAGAACCCACAGTTGTATCTAGAAGAGGTAAAGAAGATCACCCAAGTAATGCATGTGTCAGAGGAGGAAAGTGTGGAATTAGCATCCTATAGGCTGAAAGATATTTCTAATCATTAGCTAGTGTTGTGGAAGAAGAGTAGAGGGGAAGATGCAACTCCCATGACTTGGCAGATATTTTAAGATGCCTTCTTAGATAAGTTTTTTCCATTAAAGATGAGAGAAGCTAAGGTAGAAGATTTTATGAACTTGAGACAAGGCTCCATGACAGTGAAGGAGTATTGTCTTAAGTTCAACCAGTTAGCTAAGTATGCTCCTGACTTGATAGCTGACCCCAGAGCGAGTATGAGTAAGTTTGTGACTGGTGTGTCCAGGTTAGTATTAAAAGAGTGTAGAACAGTTATGCTCAATAGGGATATGGACCTTTCTAGGTTAATGATGTATGCTTATCAGATAGAGGCAGATAAGTCTAAGGAGAGGGAGAGATCTAATAAGAGATTCAGAACAGGTAGTTACAGCTTTTCTCTGGCTGGGTCACAGGGTGGTAATCATTCTCACCATAGTCAGAAAAATTCAGCCCATGTTCCATCTTCAGCTAGTGTGCCCACACCTAACTTTGGAGATGTTAGTCGTGGTGGGGTGCCAGGCTCCAAAGCCCAGAGTAGTGTTAGAAGTGAGTGAACTTATCCGCTTTGTGGAGAGTATGGCAAGAATCATCTAGGTGCATGCAGAGCTAATAGTCAGGTATGTTTTGGGTGCGGTAAGCCAGGCCATAGAATGCGGGAGTCTGGAGTGTTAGCTCAGAAAGGTAAAGATTCACGTGAGGAGGCCGTAAATCCCAGCACCAATAGTGGTCAGCGTCAGAATCAACTCTATTCACTCCAGACTCACCATGATCCAGAAAGTTTCCCCAACCTAGATTTGGGTACGTTACAAGTTTTTTATGATCATTATATGCATTGTTAGCTATCTTGCGCTCGTTTGAGCTTATGTTTCCACATGAGTTAGTCAGTAACATTAGCAGGTCTAGTTCAGTTCATGCATCATGCATTAGTCTCAGCTCTCCAATGTTTAGTTATAATCTAGTTCGTAGATGCCTTGTGTATCACCCCAGTATCTCAGCAAGGTAAACATTCCTAGAGGGACATAGTGTCCCAAAGGGGAGATACCCTACCTTTTCTTAATGCTTTTATATTCCCCTTATAAAATAGTTATCAAGTGCCATGGCATAATCAGTCAAGATTTCAAGAGTCAGCTCAGTCAGATATTCAGGCATTAGATATACCAGTTCAGTAGAGAAAATACTATTTATCAGTATCTTCACTCATATATTTACATATCATGTCAGTTATGTAATAATGCATTAGATATGCATGGATTCAGCCTTTCAGTTGTGCATCAGATATGCATTCTCATTTTGAGAAAACTCACTTTATTAGAATCTTCAGTCTTATATTCATGAATCAGCTTCCCATGCATCAGATATGCATGTTCAGTATATTGTGCTCAGCTTTCAGTCATGTCAGTCATGAACCCAAGTTTCAGTAGTGTATGTCTTGTACGTACTTCATCTTATCATCTTTCCCACCTCAGTTAATTTCCATTAGAGGATGAATGTTCCCAAGGGGGAGATATTGTAATACTCCGCATGTTTCTAAGCTAGGAGACGAACCATTTTTCCTACAGATGAAATTTCCTATCCTGTGATTCATGCTTGAGTGCATGACTTACAATGAGTATCCTAGCGATAAGGTAGCTTATGATGCGTTAATCAGGTTCATATGAGTCACTTAAGGTAATACAAGCAAAGAGTTTTTGAATCCATTAAGTTTTAGTGTTCGATTTCATAAGGGTCATATTTGAATGAGTATAACTCGATTTTAATGTGGTATTTCTGCATATTTCTATCCACCAAATTATAGAGAATCGAATTATCTTTCCAACGATACCAATTTCATCAAAATCCAACACCCGAGCTAGGAGTTATAGCCTTGCGAAGTAGAGTTCGTCGCCTAACCAATCGCACATGGCCACTGGAAAGCATATGCGGCGCCTATGTAAATATAGGTGATAGCATATGCGGCACCTATGTAGATATAGGCGATATCATATGTGGTGCCTATATAAATTTAGGCGATATCATATGCGACGCCTATGTAAATATATGCGATATCATATGCGGGGCATATCTTATGGTTTCAAGTCACTTAAACACTCCGTTTTGAGTTATTTTGAGGGTAATTAAGTCGTTTAACACTCCTTACACATCCCTAAACTTAACCCTATGAAATATATAGTTCCTAATTACATTACAACCATACTAACATCTTAAGTTCATCATCCAAGAGCACTAAAAGAGAAAAACAACTAGGGTTGCATAATCATGCTATGTCTCATTTACAAATATGATCAACTTGGTTTCTGTTTTTAATGTCCATTTGTGTCTTGACTGCACTTTAAATGAGAAAATAGCGAATGTCCTAGATGGCTAGTGTCTCCAAGGCCTCCTAAAAAGTGAGATCCACAAATGATCCCCCTGCAGCATTACCAACAACTGGCTTCATAATAGAGTTCAAAGCCCAATAAAGGGTCTCCATCAGATGAATATCTGTCATAGTATGGTTCGGACACTACGTCAGCTTCTTTTTTAATCTCTCCCATGTCTCATGAAGGGTTTCGGTTGGGAGCTGCCTAAATTTGTTGATCTCATCCCTCAACTGTACCCTTTTAGAAGGCGGAAAGAACCTTTCTTTCAAAGCCTCTTTCAGTTGCCTCCAGTTGGTTATCGAATCAGGCATCAACTTATTAAGCCACAATGTTTCCTATCCAGATAAAGACAACGGAAATAAACACAGGTGAATGGCATTCTGTCCCACTCTAGGGCTATCAAAGGACTTGCAAATGGTGACAAAATTCACTAAATGCATATTGGGATCATCTCCTGGGAGTCCACCAAACAACCCCTTTAGATGAAGGAGTGGGATCATTGTACTGGTAGTATTAAACTTTGCTCCTGGTGCTAGAAGTGGAGGAATAATGGCTCCAGTGGCACCAGCTCCGTCCATTTTATCTTTATCATCATTAAGATCAAATTGAATAGCTTGACGATCAGTTCTTGCCCTAAAAGGACGATTTTTGTTCACATTTCTGATCACTGATGCAGCTAAATTCTCTGCACTCCTTCGATTAGAAGGATCTAACAAGTCATCATCCCCCAAATCATCATCATCAAGGTTAGGATGACGTGCCCACTAGCCATCATTCTGCTGATTTAGTTAAGCTCTAGCCAACGCGGCTAGTCTCTCAGCATCTTGGGGATGATTTAATGTCTACTGCTAAACATGATTTAGTTACCAACCTTGATGATCATCCACTGTTCAAACTTTTGTGACTTTCCTTTACTTTTGATAAATCATAAGATGCACAAGTTGGAAATAAAACCTTCCTAATTCGTAAAGAAATCATTTCCTACTTGTGCATCATATGAACTGTACTTGCTTACTCCAATGAAGCTCTTCTTACATTGGTTTTAGGTCCTACGGAGTCAAGTTAGGTATTTCTTAATACTAGAGATTATCATAATGGAAACTAATGTTGTATTTTGCTCATGCATTGCAGAGCATCTCAGTCTTCTGTGCCGAATTCTGGTGAAGCTGGTAGTTCAATTCCGATGCATCCTCAACTGCTTAATGTGGCACCCATCAGCTGGTATTCATCGACACCAGATATCAATGCTGGTTCAGTGTCAGTTGAAGCTATAAATTTTTCGTCCAAGCATAGGAACTCTCAGCGGCATGCTGGGGTCAGCCTGCAATGGTTTTATTTTCTGCTTGTCCAGCCAAAGAGAAGTGGGACAATCTTATAAATCATGCTAACGGTGGGGTTGCCCTTACTGGATCGGCTTTGTATGGAAAGGTTGGGCCATTCATTGGTTCAGTTGATATAGCTAAATCTGAAGATGCTTGTCTTCAGTGTTTCACTTCCCGGTTTTGCTAGGGATGAACGAAAGTTCTACGTATGAGTAAGATTTTCTTAAGTTGAAAATCACCATACCTTCTTATAACTCTTTACTGTTTTACATCAGACTTTTTTTTATATATTTTACTACGTCAAGTTGAAAATCACTATATATGTGACGACCATATGTTTTGTATATGAATGTCAAACTGCATCCATATGAATCAACTTAATGATTAAGAGATCTTCCCGTTCATGTGGTTACAGAAGTCTTTCACTGTGATGTTGGATCAAATGGGAGAATTCTCATAAGAGGGGTGAGCGTGACCAGAGAGAGGAAGGTTCGCAGGAAGAATATGGTCTTTAAGATGCAAACTCAGAACTTATGCCCACCGGGTGAATTTACTGTTTCATTCCAGCTACCCAGTCCAATTGATCATCTAAACTTGTCTTGTAATTTCGGACCAGGGATTTTTGAAGGAGTTCCGAAGAAAAAACAGCAGGTCCTTTAAGGTCCAATGAAATAGTTAGATCAAAATCCTTCATCTCTGTAAGTACCTCTATAGTCCAAAGTACTTTGTTTGGAGTTGCATGTGAAAGTTGTGTCTCTGGCTTTCCCACTTTTATATAAGTCAAACAAGCCAATAATATTAACCCTTGTATCTGAACCAATTATGTAATTCCGCCATTTAGCTTCCTGATCTATGAACAATCACTCTGCATTGTTTTTGGAATGTGAACATATTTTTTCATGCTGAGCTTCATAAAGCTTTTTATTTTGAATTAGTTGTTCCACTTCATTAATCACTACTGCAAAAATGTCTCTTTTCTTGAACCTAATTCTGTGTTTTGCTTGTAGATGGTAGGGAGAATCCAAATTTAGAAGACCAGGAGCAATGCTGCAGTTGATTCCGGGATCTTTGTGCAGCTTTTAGCCTTATCTTGAATCATGCTTTAGTTCTTTTGTTTGTGTGCCGTCTTGTTGGTTCCATCGTTAAGACTTACTAAGGGTGTGGCTGTAGACACATAATTTTGTCCCGCTGAAAATAATCCTTTCTCCGTTATCACGCACTTTGATCCCATCTTATAATTTTCGTCAAGAAAAACAAATGAATAACCACCTCATCTTTTACTTATTTATTTATTCCCTTTTTTTTATCCAAATAACAAACCCTAACCAATTTTGTCTTATCTTAAAGATTCCAACAACTCACCCAATAAAAAATAAACACCTAACCCTCAACCCTCCAACTTAAAAACACCTCACCTCTCACCTAACCACCGTCACCATCCCATACCCCTACCCTCACCCCTACCCCACATGACCCCCCTCATATTTCTTGTCCAAAAAGTAAAAAAGGGATACAGGATTCTTTCTTCCTCTCCATTTTTCAAAAACAGATAGATACAGGGTAATTCCATCATCCTCACCATAGCAGACCTCACTCATAGAAACCTACAGAGATTCACCCACAAAAAATCTCACGCACACACTCACAGCTCACCGAAAAATAGATGACACACACAGAGTAAAGGGAGATAGAGAAAAGGTGAGAAATTGAGAGTGAGAAATGGAGGGAGATTGAGAGAGAAGAGAGGAACAGAGCGAGAGAGAGATCTGCGAGAGAGATCGTGAGAGAGAGAGGGAGAAAACGCAAGAGAGAGAGCAAAGAAGGGGAACCGATCCATGAGCCTCGATTCCGGCAAAAACTCACCGGAGTACACTACACCAATACCAACAAACCCACCGGAAAACCAGTCCCATCCCTAAGGTTTTGAAATCAGAAACCAAAACCCTTAGGCGGGATCACATCGAGCTTTCGATGAACGACCGGAGATTTCTCATCGGAAATTCCATCGGTTCATCGTCTATCACCCGCTCACCGAGAAATGACCTAATCCAACTTCACTTCACTGTTCTGGCATGAATTTTATATTTGTTGTCATGAGCTTTGGTTTGGGTTAGTGCGAAATAGAAGCGGTTGGGTGGAATTCGACATCGATATTATCGACTTGGGGTGTTTCGTTGTTCGAGGTTCAAATCGAGATTCATCGGCACGGATTTCTTTATTATCTACGAGAACGCTCTATTAAGGTCCAATTCTAATCTTCCCCTCTTTTATTTCATTATTCATTGTATTTGGCTACCCGAACTTAGCCACTTCTACAGAATTGGAAAATTGGGCTCAAACTAATAGATTTTGACTTTTGTGTTTAAAGACCAAGTATTTTGTCCCTGTTGTTTAATTGGTTTGCTATGGTATTCTTATATCCGGCAGTTTAAACCAAATTTGAAACTTGCTCACAGGTTGCAACCTTTTAGGGAAAATGTCGTGAAAATTTATCAAATAGTGGTTTTTGGTTAGGAAGAAAATTATTTTCCAAAGAAAATATTTTGTGAAAAATATCATTTATCAGTGTTTGATTAGGAAGGGAAACCTTGAAGTAACTGTAAATTTGTTGTTATGTAACCAGAAGGTCGCGGTTTAAAGTCATGGATATAGCCTGTTGCAGAAATGTGAGGTAAGGTTGTGGATAACAAATCCTTGTTCGGCCCTTCTTTGGACCCGTGCAAAGCGGAAGCTTTATGCACCGAGCTATCCTTATGTATATGACAAGGTCTAAAAGTATTGACTTAGTGAAATCATACAAGGTATTGAATCGGGCATGTTGCAGATGATGTTGTATCATTGATAAATTAGTGAGATTGAATGAGTTTGGGATATTTTAGTGGTGGTGATGATTCTGTAGCAGTAGTGTTGCTACTTCTTTTCATATTGGTAAAAATATTCTTTTGATAAAACGACTTCTAGATTTTATTATAATTACCCTTTGAAAATACTTTTTTGTTTTTTGCAAAGATGTTTATCGCACATTGTACTAAGCAACTAATCTAATGTGTTGCGTATAGGATCCCTTTGTGATCTTAAACATTTCAATAAAGAATAAAGTGTGTGACCTTTGATCATGAGTATATAGGCGGCCAGGGAAGCAGTTGTTTGTCAACTTGCTTGCTTCCCAGCCAAGGGCATATTTGATGATACTCCCGCCGTTTTAAAAAGAATGACATATTTTGACTTGACACAAAGTTTAAGAAAATAAAGAAGATTTTTGAATTTGTGGCCTTATATCAAAGTTGTGTTAAATGTACCAAAATGCTCTTTAATTTTGTGGTCCAAAATATATCATCTGGAAAGTTGAAATTAAAGTATTTCCAAAAAAGGAAATGAGTCATTCTTTTTTAAACGAACTAAAAATGAAAGTATGTCATTCTTTTTTAAACGAAGGGAGTATTACATTATTGTCATGCTTTATAAGTATTATATTTGACTGCTTTTGTACTTGTACGTATGCATTATTAGGACCGAAAAATCTATGTATGTCTATACAAAGCACTTTTCTAAAGTTAATTATTATGGGACTCATCCAGGCTTTATCCTGTTTTACTTCACACCCTGAGGGGTCATTTGGTTTGGAACAAGTTATTCAAAATAATTAATCGTGAGGAGTTATTTAGTTATTCCGTCATGTATATGTGATAACTTATTCAGTTGATATAAATAGTGAGATAATTAATTTCGAGGCTAAATAATACATCCGACTAGATGTTTAATGAAATAATTATATATTTTATTTCAAGATTATTATATCTTATACCCCACACAAAAATGATTCCTTACATTTAGCTTTACTACTGTTTTTAATCAATTGGTATTTGTGTAGATACTTGATTTACTACTTTTGCAATTTTTGAATAAAAAAATCATTTCATATTTTATTTATTACTTGGGTTAGTCGAAAAGTAATGTTAAGCTTTCCTATCTTGTGGATCTCATTTATTTTTCTAGCATTTGTTTGGAAAATAATTATAAATCACAATAAGTACCTTGAGAAAATTGAAGGAAAGGTGTCTTTTAAGTCTTGAATGAAGGATTGGTGACATTGACCAACAGATAGGGTCAAACATCATTAGGAAACTTGATTAAGTTAATTGTGGACTTGATTAATATTTTCAAAACTTTCTAATCTTTTCAAAAATACAAATCAACCCAACCCACACCCCACTTCAATCCAAATCAACCACTCTCTCCTCTCTCTCGACAACTTCTCTCAACTCTCTCCCGACCAACAGTTCTGCAAAATTTCTCCCTTCAGCCCCCGACGACAAATAGTTGGGCTTCGAGTTCCCTTCTTTAATTCAACCAACCTGTCTCTCATCCCTCTCTCGACAGCTTCTCTCAACTCTCTCCCAACCAACTATTCTGCAAATTTCTTATTTCAATCCTCGGCGACTTCAACTTCCGACTACAAATAGTTGGGATTCTAGTTCCTTTTCGACTTCAATCGACATGACAGTCTTGCTCTCTGGCCACAACAGCTTCGAATTCTTCATCGGTCCTTTTCTTCTTTCACAGGTAAAAATTTATGGCCTTTTAGTTTTGAAAAAAACGAGGAACTTGAGCCAACTTCTCTTATAGTATTGGTTAACAATTTCAATATTTGTTGCACTAATTTGAAATACTGTCTGAATAAAACCTTAATTTCTGGTATTTCTTCTCTTCTCTTCTCTTTTCGAAGTGAATTATGATATTTTGTTGTTTGTTGCATTTTTTTAAAGTTTGATTTTTATTGTTTGTGTTTATAAAAACAAAAGGACAATTTGGTTTGGATTTGTTTTGTTCTTGTTCTTGGTAAAAATAGTGAAATTGTTGTTTTTTGTTTAACAAAATTGTGCTACTGTTTCCTCCAACAGATTACCCATTTGGTGCAACATATTAACCATCTGATGCAATAGATTCATCATATGATGCAATAGATAAACCATCTAATCCACCATAGGAACCATCAGATTACAATTAGGATGCAACAAATTAATAATCTAATGCAACAGCTTTACCATATATTGCAACAGATTAAGCTTCAAATAAAAAATCTGATGCAACTAATTAACCATCTGGTGCAATGGAAGAACCATCAGATTAATGATCTAATGCCACAGATGAACCTCCTATTAGATAAAATCCTACCAAATCTTCCTACAGGAAAAGTCAAAGACTTGATTTTTCCAACTAATCATTCATCTGCCGCGATGGACGACCCTATGTTGGAAGAAATCTAAATAATATTGACCGTTGATAACTGTTCCAATAGATCACTCATGTGTTGCAACAGATATGTGACCTATTGCACAGATCATTCATATTTCTCAACAGATGAGTGATATGTTATGTATTGTCACAACAGATTACTCAGCCGTTGCTATGGATTATTTAACTGTTCCAATAGATCACTCATATATTGCAATAGATAATGTCACAACAATTGTGCGATCTGTTCAATAGGCCATTCATCTGTCTTAAAAGATGAGTGGTATGTTTTGTATTGTTGAAATAGATTACTCATCCACTGCAATAGTTTGGTTATATGCTGCAATAGATATACTACCTGGTGCAACAGATCGGTGATCTGTTGCAACTGTTATTTTACTATTTTTTTGTTTGATTTACTGTTATCCTTTTTAAAGATGCATTAATCAACAATAATATATTATTTTATATTCCTGTTAATTTTAGATAATATGGTTTCCAAAACAATAGAAACCGAATCAAGTCCAAGTAAAGGAACAAGTGAAGCAGCTAGGCTACATCCACCACTCTATGAGCTTGCTTTACAAGCGTTATCTCAATCAGGAGCAGAATATGATGAACACTGGGAGGAGGAATATTTCAAAAGAGGTGATGCAGATGCTAATAGCCCTTCCACCGAAGAGTTGGTCAAAGCCTTCAGCATTGATCGTTGTGAGAATGCAGTGCGATGGTACCACAGATTTAACGGGTGATTTCGTGGTTAAGTCGGCCATGGGAAAATATTTTGACGTCTTTAGAAAAATACTTCGAGAACAAAAATTGGATGCTTATTTCAGGGACAGTTGCTTTGGGAAATATCTTGATTTGCCGGAGGACAACAATGCTCGTTTCCAAATGAAAATGGTATATGAACTTCTCAAGCGTAGGTTTACGTATGAAAACAAAGATAAGATGGATGAGGTATGGATAAATTACTGTGGCATGCCTGTTTGTTTTGGTTGGAAGGAGTTTGCCATAGTTACTGGACTAAAATGTTATCCTCCTTCTCAAGTTATACCTATTCTAACCCAAAAAAAAGCACCCCGCACACCCAAAAAAGGGAAAAGCAAGTCGTGTGATCGTGATGACCTGGTGTCCATTGTTGGTCCAAGCTTCAAAAACAAAAATTTGGTAGAAGCGTTGAAAGGTAAAGGACTTTCAAAGAAGCACAAGCAGTCATTGTGCTTGGTTTGGTTTGTACATAATATTCTTTGGGCGAGAGACGTTAACAACAACATAAGATTCAGTTTAATAAAGCTCTCTAAGGATGTTGAGGCATTTAACAGCTATCCATGGGGGTATGAAAGCTTCAAAATGAATGTAAAATATTTGTTGACTCCGTTAGCACCAAAGACAGTCAACTTATATGGCATCCCATGGGCTTTCATGGTAAATGTTTCTTCTATTATGATATCATACATTTTTTTTGCTCCGTAATGATTTTGATTTATTGGTGTTATTTTTTAGGCTTGGGCGTTTGAAGCCATTCCTTATTTGAGACAACAAGTGAACTACCAAGACGGAGTTTTCTATCCAAGAATCTTGAGATGGTTGATGGCCAAAACTCATAAAAATGCAAAATTTCTTGATCTCTTCAACCCCTCGAAGGATGCTGTAAGTATAATTATAATTAATTTTTTCTTTTAATTAATGTGTTTTTTGAATGACCTAATCATCATTCTAATATATATAATGATTTATGTTAGAATGTGCATCCACCGCCAGTTCCGATCAATCGAGAGTTGAAGATGCCATTTTTTCTTACTTTACGGTTTGTGCAAACTTTATCGGACCCTAAGGCCATCGACAGAATAAAAATGGAATTGTTTGGAGCAACAACCATTACAATAAAAACAATTTTGGAGGGTGCGCTTGTTGTTGTTGATGGAGCTGTTGGTGGTGGTAGTGGTTCTACTGTTGGTGCTAATGATGCTCCTCTTATAGTATTTAAAGCAAACCATTATGAGTATGATCATACTGGTTATACAGATTTTGCCTCTCCCAGCGAATGTTCTACATGCAAATGTCAAGACTGCAGAGCGAAACATGATGTAGTGATTAATACTATTAATGAATTAAATGCTTCTGTAAAGGAATTGATATCAAAGAAGGGTCTCATTCCATAAAAGAGTATTTTATTTCCATTCGCTCCATTAGAGATTAGGGATAAGAGGAGAAGGGGGTGATTTCCAGGGCATTATCAGGCATCTAAAAAAGCGAAATTACAACTCCTCTATCTGCGTGTTGAACTGAGCAGCGTACAGTGTCCAAAGGAGAGCAGCACGAGCTGAAGAAGGTGAATATATTATATGTCTTCCAACTGACAAAACAAATAGACACATATCTGTTTCAACAGATGACACATCTGTTGAAAATTATCAAATAGATATATACATCTGTTGCAACAGTTGACTGACCTATTGCACCAGATACTTTTTCTGGTGCAACATATGTCTCATCTATTTTAGCAAATCAAACAGCTCTTCATACAACTTTTATTTGTACCAACAGACGACCTATCTGCTGCAACAGAAGATTCATATATTACAATGGATGGTTCATTCATTGGAAATTATCACACAGGTCTTCCTCATGTAGAAATTTGTCCCAACAGTTAATTCATTATTATAACAGAAATATAATATGTTTGGGATAATTTAAAATGGGAGGAAGACTTGTTTGATTTGCTAAAAGAGATGAGTTATCCTTTTCCGTTTTGTTGTATCTCCGTGATTAGTATTGACTGATTCTGGCTTTCCAGGTGGATGTAGAAGAAGCTACTGCTAAACAGCATTGACAATATGCTACTCTTTTTATGAAAATACAGAGAACAGAAAGCACAGAAACCGTACGCATGCGACAATGAAGATTCACGGCGAGCAAAGCCGAATTCCATAGCACCGGATGAAGAACAACTTGTTCATACTAAGTAGATCTTTATAGCTTGAGCCTGTCAAAGCAATCCTTGGCAGTATACTTAAATTGTTATTGATGTATTTGTTTAGATCTGTACCCATAATAATTTTTTTACATTTAATTTATTCGTTGACTTATTTCAGCTAATTTATGAAGGCTTCAATTTATTTTATTTTGTCTACGAATTTTATTTATTTCTTAGATTTGAACTTATTAATTGAAAAGGAATACTGGATTCAAATATTGCAACAGATAATGTATATGTTGCAACAGACGACACATCTATTGGAAAATTCGAACAGATTTAGACATATGTTGCAATAGGTAGGTGATCTATTGGAATTTATCAAATAGGTCTTTCCACTGTTGCAGCAGATGGACTTTAGATAAAAACATCAAGATAATGCAACAGATGACACATCTATTGGAAAAAGAAAGAACAGATTTAGACATATATTGCAACAGATGGACTTTATTTGTTGCAACGGACGACACGTCTATTGAATAATCGAACAGATTTATACATATGTTGCAATAGGTTGGTTATTGGTTGGAATTTATCAAACATGTCTTCCCACTGTTGCAATAGATGGACTTTAGATAAAAACACCGAGATAATGCAAAAGATGACCAACCTATTGCAACAGATAAACTATATGTCAGAACAGGTAGAATAACTGTTACAACGGATGGAGAATCTGTTGCATTATAAAAATTTAACTTTTGTTGGATATAAAAAATTGCCACTACGTTTAAAAAGGTTAAAGTGAATTGAAATAAAAAAGGTGCAACCCATCGACGGTGTTCAGTTCAAACACCTAAAATAAAATAGGCATCAAGTAGACATGTTCATTTTAAAGACATAAAATAAAATAGGCATCAAATGTGTTAGTCTCAGTCCTGACACATTTCGCTGACTTGCCGTCACTTGGCCCCCAACAGTCATTTTTTTCCCCATCTTCTTATTTATTCATCTTCCTCCTAAAATTTAACCCTAAATTCCCAAATCTTCTTCATCATCATCATCTTCTTTTATCTATCCAAATTCTTCAAATTATTACTTTCATTTTTTCCAACTGACCTTGACAATGTCGAGCGCATCTTCCACTATTTTTTGTGATAAAATTTTTTGATATTGTAAGTGCGGTCATGAAGCTCTGTTAAAGACTTCTTTGACTCAACAAAATTCGGGTCGTAGGTTTTTTACTTGTAAGATTTCAAAGGTAATATTTTTTTATTTAATTAATTGATTAATTATTGACTTGTAATTATTTTGTAATTGTGTTTTCTTTTTTATAGAAATTGGGTGGATGCGATTACTTTGATTGGTATGAAGAACGACACCCTTTACAAGCATATCATGTAATCTGGGGTTTGTTGAACAAAGTCAAGGCTTCTGAAGAGAAAAAAATTGAGCAAGAAGATACTACATTGTTGTCGTTATTGCTACTTGTTTGATGTTGTTGGGGACATGGATATAGAAGCCTAATTGCTGAAAATTTCATGGTGGTGTGTGTATTTGCTACTGGTTTGTTGTCGATGAGCAATGGATATTCAAGCGTAATTGTTGGAAAATATAAAAAAGATTTAGGCATATGTTGTAAAGTTTAGGTCATCTGTTGAAATTATCAAACAGGTTTTCCCACTGTTGCAACAGATTAGACTTCGATTATTAGATTATTCATAGAAATTATTAAACAGGTCTTCCCACTGTTGCAACATATTAGACTTAGATTATTAGATTATTAGATTATTAAAATAGGTATTCCCACTATAGTAACAGATTGACAATCTAATCTATTGCATTATAAAAAACTCAACTTTCATCAGAAAAAATTATAGCCACTACATGTACATGTAATAAAGAGAAAGGTGACTTGAAATTAAAAATTTCTATTTCACAGGCTCTTCTATATACATAGGCTTCAAGCATCTAGTTAGTACCCCATAAGCCCAGACCTCTTGCAGGTTTGCCACAGCGTTGTCGCATAAAAAAGTGTTGACTCAGCCATTTCTATGCTGGTCAGCAAACATTCGATGTGTGCAAGAGCGTGCGAGCCGCTCGCTTTAGTAGCATTATCTTTTGGAAGGATCATTCCCCTATTTCGACCTTTAAAATCCCATGATTTCTTCATCAACACTTTCTTTGGCAAATGATTCATCAGTTTACTCTCCCTCAACAAGATGGGCAACAGCACCATCAGTGACTCCACGAGGAGAAAAAGATCGAAATCATCGATGAGAGGTACGTTGGAGTCATAAATATTGATCTTTCCCTTCTCGAGTAGTATCTCAATATCCCGATAATGCATGGCATTAACGCTAATGACTACAAGAATCCTTTTTTCCTCGGTCCAACTCTTACCGTGTGGATTTGGCCTGTCCCATCTAAATATCCTAACATTTCTTCTTCATCCAAGACCAATGTAGGAACTAGGAAATCAAGTACCACGCCAAGGGATGGCACCTCTCTATTAAGTTTATTGTACCTTTCCTTGAGCTTATTATAGAAGTCGAGGTCCATTATCCTATTGGTAGCGTCATAAGCTTCCGGCTACGTTAATTGCCTTTTCCTCATGACGTAGAGAATTATGTCAACATGCTATGAGATAAGAAGTCAATTTTTAAAGAATTCAATTTTTAAATAGGTTATTAATTGTAAAGATGCAACAGATGATCCATCTATTGCATAGGGTTCTCTAAATCAATAATCCAATGCAACTTATACAACAGATGGATAATAAGTTGCAATAGAACCACAACCAGTTGCACCAGTATACCCAGCTGTTGTAACAGATGAGAAATCTGTTGCATAGCTTCTTCTTCATGGGGTAGATTATATGGGATAGGTTAGGAAAAGTAATCTTTCCTTGTCCTCATACGGCATACGCATATCAATCATAGTCTGGAAGTCTTGGGGGGGGAAAGGGAGGCTTGGGGTAATCTGGTGCGCCTGGCTTGGCATTCTTGTCCTGTCGCAGATCTCTCTTCTCTTTAGCACCAAGTTCCGTGTATATGTCCACCTTCTTGACTGGTCCCTGAACTTCAACAACCTTTAGAGAGGGAGGAATTGCAATTTCATTTGATTTCCGAGCAGAGAGTACGTCTCTAATTGCTTTTTTCTTTCTCCTAACCAACGTTGTAGGAGTGTGTGGCTCCCTCACCTTCTTAGATGGTATGACACACCTCTTGTATTTGAATTCCTCGATAGATTTAGAGATAGCCTCTACTTTTTCAAAGAGTTTATCCTGTCTATCCTTACACTCATCGCATTCGTAACGAGAACACAAGGGTAAAGAGGGGTGAGAGGGACCTATGTAAGGGAAAAAATTGGTGTTCTCAAACATATTTATTCTTTGGTAGCAGCATCAGCATGCCTACCAACAACACCAATCACTCCACCAGAAGAAGCACCCGGATCTGCCTTTGTAAAAGGTTGGTTATGAAGAGCCTCAACATTTGGCTGACCTTGCGTAACTGCTCTTCTTATGGTTGTTGCTCCAGCCAATTCCTTCTTTATTAACTTCACCGATGGGTTTGCAATAGTATCAACATGACCAAGAGTAATGTAAGAAGTTATCACCGACTCCTCCTCAGTAGTCACGATCCATGGATGCACAACCTATAAAAAATAAAAAAAAGATAGATGCATTTAAATCATATAATATAATAATTTTCACAGTTGGGCTACATTAAAAAAAAAACTCATTTGTTGCATGGTTTGCAATATATGGTTAAAATCTGTTTGAGTCTGGTTCAGAGAAACAGAGCAACACATGGATAATTTAATGCAAAATATCAATCATCTGTTGCAACAGCTGTATAAGACGGGTAATCTATTATGCAACAGATGATCTATACATCGCAATAGATGAACGATATGTTATCAGATTAAACATCTATAGCATAATTTATAGTAGATAGTTAATCTTTTAGGAGTCGGGTTCAGAGAACCAAAGCCACAGATGGGTAATCTGATGCAAGATACACCCCGTCGCCACAGATGTCCCATCTGGTGCATCAGATATAACATCTTATGCACCAGATATAACATTTGTTCAATATCTTTCTTATCTTTGAGTAGAATTAATTTACTTGAAGAAGACGTACTGCATCATCTGGAGGGTTAAAGAGATCAGGCTCCTTAATATTGGTGTTGCTCTTTGCAGCCAACCACCTAAACATCCTTGGATGAGAAACCTCATCCGGGTAATCCATTAACTGCTTTCGGAGGGGAGGAATGACTTCAAATGCCCAAGCCTAAAAAGTGTAAACAGGAAGCAAGAAAAAATAAATCATAATAAATATATCCAATATAAATTAATGGGTGAGTAAAATTAGTGATTAATTTTACCATGAAAACCCAGGAAAGCTGTATAATGTGGTCCTCTTTCTCTTTCTGACTCTCCAATTTCTCCTCTTTCTCACTTTTATTTTCTTCATCACCATATACAGACCCTTGTCCACCTCCCTCAATGTTGTTTTCACATCTCTCCTCAGCTTCACTTTTCCCTGACTGAGATTGTTCAGGAAGATCCGCCGAATCCCTCTGTACTGTAGCCTTTTTTTTGAGTGGCCAGACATTGATCCACTTTCACTTTCTTTTCTTTTAGGAGACATGTTTTACCTATAGACAAAGAAAAAAAAATTACATTACAATTGATGTATGCATAGATTTTAAAAAATACATTACAAACACCACGAATATCGATACACCAATAGCCACTACCACAAACACCACCAACTAATGCCAACAAACGAACAAACACCACGAATACTGACACCACCACAAACACCACCAACCAATGCCACCATCGGTGCCACCACAACGACCACAAAAACCACCACCACCAACACCAATACCATCCAACTATACCACGATAGTCAATGGAACACTGCGACGGAAACTAGGGATTTCTCGAGTTCTTCCTACAATTTTACCATCAAAACTCAAAATTGTAAACCCATTCTCGAAGATAATACAACTAAAAGTTTTATTTTTCATCATTAACTCAAAAACCCTTATTTTTTAGAAAAAAAAACAAATATAGAGCTCTTCTCGACTGAGGTGTTGGAAATTTTTAAACAGATATTGATATCTATTGTAACAGATGACATTTTTGATTTAGTTATCAAATGACATTTCCATCTGTTATCATAGATGACTGAGCTGTTGGGATTTCTCAAACAGATATCTAAATTTTCTTTTAATCTTTCAAACAGATGCCATATTTGTTTGAAAATCTTTTTATTTTCTTTTAATTTTAAAGCAAGCTGCTATCCAAGTAGATAAAGTAGTACTACTACTAAAGGCGGTAAAAAATATTTCTTGGATAACTCAAAAATCTCATTGAGTAGTCTTGTCCTGTCTTTTTAATGTCACCCATTTTCTTCCTTGTGCCCCTCAAATTATTAGTGAATATTAATTAATGAATATTGAAACCCCTAATACTTCTTCCTTTTCATATTGACTTGGCACTCCCATCAAGAAAATATTAATTAGGGGTTTATTTTACTACCAAATTAGCCTTATTAATTATGCTTTGTAAATATAAATTTGAATAAATACACTTTGTTTAGTCATTTAATATTAAGGGTAGTACATCTATCTCATCTCTCCCCTCCTCTCCTTCAGCCCTAAATCTCTCATCTTTTTTTCTTTCTATCCTCTTTAGAGTTATCACAACCTTTTTTCTCTCCTCTTTCTAAAAAATTTTCGTTCGGATCTAAACCGATCGATATCCATATCTTATATTCCTCGATTGATATTGTTGTTTTGACCCCCTTTTGACATTGTATGATATGATTCACTATTGCTCTTTCATTCTCGTCTTCTCCTTGTACCTTTATTTACATCTTTTTATTTATTTAATTACCATTTTCCCATATCATATTAATTTTAAAAATTTGAAGGAACTTTTAATTGTTGAATAAACATACCGAGAATTTTTATTATAAGATGTAAAAAAAAGTCATCTATTGGGAGAAGTTTAAAAGCCTTGTTGGCAGTATCATTTTTTTTGTGTATTTTGTTTGTTTCTTTGTTGTTGATGTTGTTATTGATGTTGTTGGTGGGGATGGAATTGTTGAAACTTGTGGTATGGTGTGGTTTAGATAGTTGGTGCTTCTTAGCTTAAAAATAGTGGAGTCCGAACAATCAACACAAGGAGTAAGGGAGAAAAAACTAAAAGTTTAAAGTGAATAAGAAGAGAAGAGTTGGTTACCAAAATTTAAAAAATATGTGCTGAGTGGGAATTGAACTCAAGACCAAAAGAAATAAATAGCCTTAAGCACCCATAAACAACAACTAGGCTAACCAAACAACTCTTACTATGGGTGCTCACTGATTAGATTATATAAGTTTTTTTCATTATTTCCACATATATATTAAGTTCGATATGATTTCAGTCTGTGCTCGCGCACCCGTAGGACTCCATGTGGGTCCATCCCTTGTTGTTGATGGTGTTGGAACATAGGATGTATGCTTCTTTGTAGTTGATGACGTTGTTGGAACAAATGTTGTTGTTTTCTTTATTGTTGATGTTTTTTATTTTTTTATTATAGTTTATGCTGTTGTTGATGTAGCAACAGACGGAGCAACTGATGGAACAAATCAAACCACCAGCAAGGTTGTTATGTTGTAATACCCCGGGAAATTTTTTGTTGAAATTTTGTGCATAAAAGTGTTGGGTTCTATCTTCTAAAATGAATTATAAATTTTTCGTGCGGAATGTCTTAGATTATAACCCACCATTGCGTAGAGTATCGAATAATATTTCCAATGACATGTAGATAATCCAAAATGGACACCCGAGCGATGAGTTATGAACATTCCGACCGAACCATGAATAGTAGTGAACAGTAAAACGTACAGGAAAAAAGTAAGTACTGAGGCCTAGCGCATTTTTGATCCAAATTTAAATGATCATAACTCCTTGTACATAATGATCTGGGTGATATACTATATATCTAAGGTAAGCTCTACGAGTCCTCTTTCCAATGAAATTAGTTTCATCCAATTTGGATATCGGAGTAAAACGTTATGGTTGATCTACTTCAGACTATCAAAACAGTCCACCAAAGGACAGATTAGAGAATTATTTGATTTTTAGGGGCGTTTTGGTCATTCCCCCTCATCCAAAATCCGTCCAAGCCCTATATTAAAGCCTATTAGAAGCATTATATGATATATTTCATCAAATTCCCTCAAAAAGAAAACCCTAAGCTCCTACATCCAACTTCAAGAACCTCCAAAGTTCACCGTTAACTCTGCAAATTTATTCAAGATTCCAAGTTCCTAGTTCAAGAACTCCAAGAACCATCATTGAAAGGCACGATTAACATCTCAAAAGTGAGTATTGATCTAAAGTTCATCATTCAAGGTATGTGGGGTTTTTCAACAAGAACTCTTTTTCGTTCTTGTGCCCAAAAGTAATTTTCTTTACAAAGGCATGATTTTTATTAGATTTTTACGAATTTGAAGCATGAACCCATATCTTATGATGATTATTATGAAATCTTGATGTTTATGATTTTGAAAGATGAATTTACATGTGTGGAGATATAAAGCATGAATTTTGAACGATATTTATCATGATTTTGATATTTGAGTCGTGAATCCCTATTAAAAATTGTGTTTTTTTAGAAAGTGTGTGTTATAAGCATGTTAATGTTGAATATTTGAGATATTTTGAATGATTTGACCTTTTGGTATTAATGGAGTTGTTTTGAACTCGAGTGTGAAAGAAATCCACAACGTGATTGATTTTGATAGATGGGAAGCATGATGGCTCCCAATGTGTATTTATATATTATTGAAATTATTTTGTTGTGGATTGTCTTTGAAATGTCTAAGCTAATTCTAGGAGAAATCTTTAGCACCGAGTGGGAGGTATAAAGCGACCTTACTTCCCTAGAAGTACGTGCCCCCATAGGAGTGAGCCTGAGGCTGATTTATATAGTGATCACTAGTTTGTGTGGATTTGATATCGATAGTCCTACTCCGATGGCAAGGATAGGATGGCACTCCCCAACGTGGGTTATACGTTGGACTCCATGTAGCTCACATGGTTTATGTCGGTTATAGCATCTCCCAGTGTGTGTGTTTTTCCTTGTGTCTATGGTGAATGGTGAAGTGATTTGAAAGAGGAATTGTGAAAGTTATTCTTTCAAAAGATTTAAATGATATTTACATTATGAGAATTGATATTCTTGATGAACTGAAAGTGATTGACAAATTATAT
>NW_025855245.1:85024-92485 GCF_002878395.1 Capsicum annuum
TTCGGGCTATGTGAGTCTTTCATACATCCTGCATATTTCTTATAAATATTTATAATGATGATGTTTATACAACTGCATACACCCCCATATACTCGGTTCCTTTCCATGGTACTGACCCACATCTTCGGATGTGGGCTGTATTTTCTCAAAATATAGGTTTAGGTGCTCAGTTCGAGGTTCGACAGTGATTCTTCGGGCACACTATTCTACATCCTCTGTTGTGGTGAGTCCTCTTGTTTCGAGGACGTGATGTCTGAAGTTGGTTTCACGAAATTATTTACATTTTTTAACTGAGTATGAGCCAGTTGGGGCATGTCTCAATGGCTCACTGGTTTTATTGATTTTCTTAGAGGCTTGTCAGAATAGTATAGATGTTGGGAGTTGACTAATATGTAGTATTTTGTTATCTTTCTGAAATTCTTTTATTCTTGGATGATATTTGAGGGTTATTTATGGAAACCCCATTGATTTGTGTTGAAGTGAATAAAAATGGCTCAAAGGGTTAGCTTGGGGCTACTCGTAGCCTCAAGCACCGTGTGACGCTCTGAGACCCATTTTTTGGGTCGTTACAAACTTGGTATCAAAGCCTAAGGTTTTAAGGTATCCTAGGGAGTCTAACAAGCCGCGTTAAGTAGAGTCTTGATCATCAGTGTGTAGCGCGCCATATCTATTAGCAAGAGGCTACAAGACATTTTAGGAAAAAGTGTGATTCTTTCTTTCAAAAGTCTATCGTTCTTAAAGTGTCTCTCTCTGCTATTGATTCGTGCTCTCCTCTTTCAGAAATATGCCTCCACATCGAGCGAGAAGAAATAATGATGGTCAGCAACCTCAACCCGTTGACCCATTGATTGAAAATGTGTCTCATGTTGAATATTGGGCAGCCTTTCAGGCGCTGGCCCAAGCTGTTACTACAAATATTTAGGCCAACCCGGGCCCGGCTCCACAGCAGCAGGGAGGTGATTTAGCTGTTGCTAGGATCCTCGTCTTCATGCGGATGAATCCACTGGAATTCTATGGGTCAAAGTCTGATGAGGAACTATGGTTGTTTTTAGAGGAGGTGCGGAAGATTACTCAGGTGATGCATTTATCTGAGGAACATAGTGTGGAGTTGGCTGCGTATAGGTTGAAAGACCTTGCTTATGACTAGATTGTTGATTGAAGGAAAGGTAGAGGTGAGGGAGCTATCCCTACAACTTAGAAAGAGTTCCAGAATGCATTCCTAGAAAAAATTTTCCCTTTAGAGATGATGGAGGCGAAGGAGGAAGAGTTTATGAACCTGCGATAGAGCTCTATGACTGTTAGGGAGTACTGTCTAAAGTTTAATCAGTTGGCCAAGTATGCTCCTGACTTAGTGGCTGATAATCGGGCTAGTATGAGTAAGTTTGTGACTGGAGTGTCTAGTTATGTGGTTAAGGAGTGTAGGTTTGCTATGCTGAATAGTGAGAGAAATCTTTCTAGGCTGATGACTCATGCCCAACAGATTGAGGTAGACAAGATTAAGGAGAGAGATAGAATGAGAGGGAATAAGAGAGCTAGGTCCGAGCAGCACGGACAGGGTTAGACTAGATCGCAGGAAGGGAGTCACCCTCAGTATCAGGATCGTTCGTCTATGCCAACACCATCATATTCTAGTGCTCCCGTGCCTAGAGGTAAGCAGGAGAAAGGTAGCAGTTCATATGCATCCAGGTCCCAGTACAGTGCTGGCAGTAAGCCAAATCGTCCCCTATGTCCTAAGTGTGGTAGGGCTCATTCGGGTGAGTGTTGGGGTGAGAAGAGGGGTTGTTTCCAGTGTGGTGACATGGGTCACAGAGTTAGAGATTGTCCATAGGATGGACAAGGGCGTCGTGACTATCGCCCTCAGACTGTTAGTGCTCTAGTTCTAGCAACTCCCCCAGCCCCAGCTGAAGAGGCGCCAGAATAGATTTTATGCTTTACCGTCCCTCCAGGAATAGGAGGACTCTCCCGATGTTGTTACTGGTATGCTTCGTATATTTCAGTTTGATGTGTATGCTTTGCTGGATCCTAGATCCAGTTTCTCATATGTTACACCTTTGATTGCTGTGAATTTTAAAATGAGTCCTGAGATTATTCCTGAGCCTATCCTAGTTTCTACCCCAGTGGGTGATTCGATTGTTGCCCAGAAAGTGTATAAAAAGTGTCCTGTTACCATTTTTTATAGAGTCTTGTTGGCTGATCTGATTGAGTTAGACATGATAGATTTTGATGTGATTTTAGGTATGGACTGGTTGTATTCTTCTTATGCCTCTATTAATTGTTGGACCCGAGTGGTCAAGGATCAGTTTCTTGGTGCATCCGTGTTTGAGTGGTCTTGGAATTTTGTGTCACCCAAGAGTCATTTTATCTCTTACCTCAAAGCTAGAAAGCTTATTTCCAAGGGGTGTATTTACCATTTGGTTAGAGTTAAAGACACTAAGTTTAAGACTCTAACTGTCCAGTCTACTAACGTCGCCAGTGAGTTTTCTGATGTCTTTTTGGATGATCTCCCAGGGATACCTCCTGATAAAGAGATAGAGTTTGGGATTGATCTTTTTCCCGATACTCAGCCTATTTCTATTCCTCCTTATTGTATGGCCCCTGCAGAACTTAAGGAGTTGAAAGAGCAACTTAAAGATCTACTAGATAAGGGTTTCATAAGGCCCAGTGTTTCTCCTTTGGGTGCTCCTGTGTTGTTTGTGAGAAATAAAGATGGCTTTTTGCATATGTGCATTGATTACTGCCAACTGAATAAAGTCACCATCAAAAATAAGTACCCCCTTCCGAGAATAGATGATTTGTTTGACCAATTTCAAGGTGCAAGTTATTTCTCAAAGATAGACCTTCGTTCCGGCTATCATCAACTCAAAGTTAGGGAGTGTGACATCCCGAAAACCATTTTCCAAACTTGTTATGGCCATTTTAAGGTTCTTGTTATGTCTTTCGGGTTAACTAATGCCCCAGCAGCTTTCATGGACCTCATGAATCGAGTGTTCAGACCATATCTGGATATGTTTGTCATAGCATTCATCGATGATATACTGGTGTACTCCTGTAGTGAGGATGAATATTTTGATCATCTCTAAACTATCTTGCAAACCCTTAGAGATCACAAGTTGTTTGCCAAGTTCAGTAAGTGTGAGTTTTGGCTAAGTTCAGTTGCTTTTCTAGGTCATATCATTTCTTCAGAGGGTATTAGAGTTGATCCCCAAAAGACCGAAGCTATTAAAAATTGGCCTAGACCTATTTCTCTGACTGATATCTGAAGTTTATTAGGTTTAGCTGGCTATTACGGCCGTTTTGTTGAGGGTTTTTCCTCTATAGCATCTCCTATGACTCGGTTGACCCAAAAAAAAGTGAAGTTCTTGTGGTCCAAATCTTGTGAGAAGAGTTTTCAGGAGTTGAAGACTCGACTCACTTCAGCCCCTATTTTGACTTTGCCTGATGGTGTTGATGGTTTTGTGGTGTACTGTGATGCTTCGAGATTTGGGTTGGGTTGCGTATTGATGCAGAAGGGTAAGGTGATTGCTTATGCTTCTAGACAGTTGAAACCCCATGAGAAAAATTACCCTACCCATGACCTTGAGTTGGCTGTTGTTGTGTTTGCTTTGAAAATCTGGAGACACTATTTGTATGGTGTCCATGTTGATGTTTTCACTGATCATAAGAGTCTGCAGTATGTGTTTATCCAGAAAGAATTGAATCTTAAGCAGAGAAGATGGTTAGAATTGTTAAAGGACTATGATATAAGTGTGTTGTACCATCTGGGCAAGGCCAATGTTGTGGCGGATGTCCTAAGTAGAGTGTCCATGGGTAGTGTTTTGCATGTGGTAGAAGGTAAGACAGAGTTGGCTCGTGATGTACATCGTTTGGCTAGATTGGGGGTTAGGTTGTTTGACTCTGCTGAAGGTAGTATAGGGGTTTAGAGTAGTTCCAAATCCTTCTTGGTTTCGAAAGTGAAGGAAAAGCAATACTTAGATGCTATTTTGGTCAGACTGAAAGAGTCAGTCAAGGACCAAAAAGTAGAGGTTTTCTCCCAAGAGGGAGATGGTGTGTTGAGATTGCAAGGTAGATTGTGTGTCCCAAATGTTGATGATGTAAGACAGAGGATTATGGCCGAAGCGCACGGGGCGCGATATTCTATTCATCCTGGTGCCACCAAGATGTACCGAGACTTGTGGGAAATATATTGGTGGAGTGGCATGAAGAAATATAAAGCAACGTTTGTAGCTAAGTGTACAACATGCCAACAGGTTAAGGTTGAACACCAAAGACCTGGTGGTATGATGCAAGAGTTTAGTATTCCCACCTGGAAGTGGGAAGAGATAAATATGGACTTCGTGATTGGTTTCCCTCCTTCCCGACGCCATCATGATTCCATTTGGGTTGTGGTTGATATGTTGACTAAGTCTGCTCATTTCTTGCCTGTTCATACTTCATATACTGCTGAGGATTATGCTAGATTGTATATCCGAGAGCTATTCAGACTGCATGGAGTTCCCTTGTCTATCATTTCAGATAGGGGTACTCAGTTCACTTTGCAATTTTGGAAAGCTTTTTAGAAGGGTCTTGGTACCCAAGTGCTTATGAGTTCTGCTTTTCATCTGCAGACCGATGGTCAGGCTGAGCGAACCATCCAGACCTTAGAGGATATGTTGAGAGCTTGTGCAGTTGACTTTAAAGGAATTTGGGATGATCACTTACCACTGATAGAGTTTGCCTACAATAACAGTTTCCACTCTAGTATTGGCATGGCTCTGTTTGAAGCCTTATATGGGAGGAAGTGTAGATCACCCATAGGTTGGTTCGAGGTAGGTGAAGCGGCTATGAGTGGTCCTGATTCGGTATTTGAGGCTATGGAAAAGGTTAAGTTGATTAGGGAAAGGTTGAAAACTGTGCAGAGTCGTCAGAAGTCATATGCAGATGTTAGAAAGAGAGACCTTGAGTTTGAAGTTGGTGACCTAGTGTATTTGAAAATTTCACCCATGAGGGAGGTGAAGAGATTTGGAAAGAAGGGGAAGCTTAGTCCCCATTATATTGGTCCTTACAAAATTCTTAGCCGTGTTGGTAAGGTAGCTTATGAGGTCGAGTTACCTTCCGAGTTGTCCTCTGTTCATCCAATATTCCATGTCTCCATGCTTAGAAAGCATATTAGCGATGCCATGGTAGTGGATTCCTCTGTGAGTGCTGACATTCAAGAAAATCTTTCTTTTGATGAGATTCCTGTTGAGATTCTTGATTTTAGTGTCCGAAGACTAAGGAACAAAGAAGTTCCCTTGGTCAAGCTATTGTGGCGAAACCAATCTGTTGAGGGTGCAACTTGAGAAGCTGAGGCGGATATGCGATCCAAGTACCCGTACCTATTTTCCGCGAACTCCGATCAAGTCGAAGGTACCGTTCTTTCCTAAATCATGTACTTTTGATAAAAGTTGCCGCAGTTCAGCTGTCATTTATTATGTGTTCAGCTATAGTTTCTTGAATTTATGCATTCTATGCTGCATTCGGAGTGAGAAACGATGTGGTGATGAGTCTAACGAATGGTTTCAGATATATGCTCTATTCCCTATCTAATCTTGGTATGTCTAGTGTCATTCAAGGATGAATGTTTCCAAGGGGGGATGATGTAATATCTCGGGAAATTTTTCGTTGAAATTTTATGCGTAAATGTTTTGGGTTCTATCTTCTAGAATGAATTATAAATTTTCTGTGCAGAATGTCTTAGATTATGACCCGCCATTGCGTAGAGTTTCGAATAAGCTTTCCAACGATATATGGATCATCCAAAACGGACACCCGAGCGACGAGTTTTGAATATTCCGATCGAACCGTGAATAGTAGTGAACAATAGAACGTGCAGGAAAAAGTACTGATGCCTGGCGTATTTTTGCTCTAGCTTTAAATGATTATAACTCCTTGTACATAATGATTTGGGTGATTTACTATATATCAACTAAAAGCTCTGCGAGTCCTCTTTCCAATGAAATTTGTTCCATCCAATTTGTCTATCAGAACAAAAAGTTATTGTCGATCTACTTCAGCCTATCAAAAATGAATTTTTGGGTCAAGTTGAAACGATCATAAATCCTCATACACAATGATCTGGGTGAGATACTATATATCAATGGAAAGATATAAGAGCCTCTTTCCAATGAAATTGATTTCATCCAATTTGGATATCGGAGTAAAACGTTATGGTTGATCTACTTCAGACTATCAAAACAGTCCACAAAAGGACAGATTCGAGAATTATTTGATTTTTAGGGGCGTTTTGGTCATTCTCCCTCACCCAAAATCTTTCCAAACCCTATATTAAAGCCTATTAGAAGCATTACATGTTATATTTCATCAAATTCCCTCAAAAAGAAAACTCTAAGCTCCTACATCCAACTTAAAGAACCTCCAAAGTTCACCCTTAACTCTGCAAATTTATTCAAGATTCCAAGTTCCTAGTTCAAGAACTCCAAGAACCATCATTGAAAGGCACGATTAACATCTCAAAAATGAGTATCGATCTAAAGTTCATCATTCAAGGTATGTGGGATTTTTCAACAAGAACTCTCTTTTGTTCTTGTGCCCAAAAGTAATTTTCTTTACAAAGGCATGATTTTTATTTGATTTTTACGAATTTGAAGCATGAACCCATATCTTATGATGATTATTATGAAATCTTGATGTTTATGATTCTGAAAGATGAATTTACATATGTGGAGATATAAAGCATGAATCTTGAACGATATTTATCATGATTTTTATATTTGAGTCGTGAATCCCCATTAGAAATTGTGTTTTTTAGAGAAAGTGTGTGCTATAAGCACGTTGATGTTGAATATTTGAGATATTTTGAATGATTTGACCTTTTGGTCTTAATGGAGTTGTTTTGAACTCGAGTGTGAAAGAAATCCACAACGTGATTGATTTTGATAGATGGGAAGCATGACAGCTCCCGATGTATATTTATATATTACTGAAATTATTTTGTTGTGGATTGTCTTTGAAATGATCTAAGCTAAGTCCGGGAGAAATCTTTAGCACCGAGTGGGAGGTATAAAGCGACCTTACTTTCCTAGAACTACGTGCCCCAGTAGGAGTAAGCATGAGGCTGATTTATATAGTGATCACTAGTTTGTATGGATTTGATATTGATAGTTCTACTCCGATGGGAAGGATAGGACAGTTTTCCCCAATGTGGGTTGTACATTGGACTCTATGTAGCTCACATGGTTTATGTCGGTTATAGGATCTCCCAGTGTGTGTGTTTTTCCTTGTGTCTATGGTGAATGGTGAAGTGATTTTAAAGAGGAATTGTGAAAGTTATTCTTTCAAAAGATTTAAATGATATTTACATTATGAGAATTGATATTCTTGATGAACTGAAAGTGATTGACAAATTATATGATGACTCACATGTGTTATTGTACTTATCCTCTCATGATTATGATGATTTTCTTTGGGCTATGTGAGTCTTTC
>NW_025855245.1:95485-96041 GCF_002878395.1 Capsicum annuum
GGGAGATAAGGTTCCCCCAACATCAATTAACCTCTAAACAACTATCTATAAAAATCTCTAACAAATGACTGAGTTAAGTAACCGTATATAAACTGGGACAAGAACCCCAGTAGACCCACAAAACGGAATATAAGATAACAGTACTGCAGGACATAAGACCTTCTGAAACATAGAAGGCTCACTACTTGTCTCTGCAACTCTGTCTGAAAGATCTACTAATTCTCTTGACCCCTAGACTGGACCTCTGAACCTGAGAGGTTGGAGAGGGGAGGGGGTCAGCACAAAATTACTGGCACGCAGAGATATCAAAACAAAACATAATATTTTTACAAAATATAGTTGAGAGCCATTATAAAGCAATTTCGTATCAAATCATTTGAAAACACATGGGTGTAATGCAATAGTTTCTCAACAACAATGAAATGCAACCGAGATAGGTGGAATACCCTACATAATGTACACCAATTGTCTAACCTCGGTTGCCGCCGAGATTAGAGTATAAGTGAGGGAGAGACACCATGCTATGTGATCTTGTGTGTCTCTCCCTCACTTATAC
>NW_025855245.1:96141-142080 GCF_002878395.1 Capsicum annuum
TTAGAGTATAAGTGAGGGAGAGACACACAAGATCACATAGCATGGTGTCTCGACCCAATGGTAGTGCCCAAGATCGCTTAGCCCGGGCTCCTACCTATAGTCCCAATTTGGGAATGACATAAAGTCAAGTACACAAGATCACTTAGCCTGGTACCAATATTCTGTGTCGGCAAACACGTTTTCCAGCGATGAGCCCTTACATCTCAGATGCCTTCTTCGGGCATCCACATTTCTCATGTAAAATCAATGCATTCAAATTTTATCTGATTCAATCACATATCATGTTCTATAAGGTATCATCATACCCGACTTGCAAGTCCTCAATATCACTTCCATATAGGCATAACCATGTAAAAATCAAGGTGCTTCATCATTTACAAGTGGTGAACAATATTTATTTCAAATTCATGCTCTCTTTTGTTGATCACAATATGATATGGGGTATTAAGACATTATCATGGGACTTCGAAAGCAATTTATCATCCATATTTATCAAACTTCCATGGAAAATCTCAAATCACATATGCATGGTTTCAACCATTAAAGTATATAGGCAAACAATTCCCATGACATAAAGTAAATGACTTAGAAATCATATTGAAAGCAAGTTATTAGCATTTGATTGAAAACCCCCATTTAAAAGCATGCATGTTCATAAAAACTACACCCATGAGATTTTAGGATAAACCCACGTACCTCTATTTCCAAGGATAATAGATATTTCTTGAAGCTTGTGGATTGGTGATTCCAAACATGTAATTATATTTGGAAACCTACGGTCGAATCTTGAACTATTTGGGTTTTTATTTTGAAACCCTAAGGAGAATCTTTGAGCACTTTTGATGAATGAAGATGTATTTTGGGGTCCTTGGAACTGAATTTCGTGTTTTAGGGCTAAGTAAGGGTGGAAAAGGACCACTTTGTCCCCAAAACGGAGTGTTTAAGTCACTAGAATTCTTTACATAGGCGCCGCCCATCCCATTGCCTATGTTTACATAGGCACTACCTAGGCTATCACCTATGTTTACATAGGTGCCGCCTAGGCTATTGCCTATGCTTTCCAGTGGCCATGGGCGATTGGTTAGGCGAAGCATATCACTTTGAAAGACCATAACTTCTTGCTCGGGTGTCAAATTTTAGCAAAATTGGTATCGTTGGAAAGCTAACTCAAATACCTATCATTTGAAACATTGTAGGCTTCCTAATTTGACATATATAGGGAGTTATGGTTGATGGAAGTTGACACACTTTACAACGTCCACTAAAACTTTGTCGATCGAAATAGTTTCAACTCGTCCTTGAGTTGAAGGACCTCTATGGTCTAAGTTCAATCTTGAATGGATTCACATGCTACACAATTAATTGACATGCCGTATTTGCATAGGATTTTATGGCTTCGAGATTAACAATGCATCAAAATCATGGTCTATATTGTAGCCCGAAATGCAGGGCATTACAATTTAGGTAGGAGTGCGTCCGTAATAGTAGGGAGGAGTGCTCTGTTTGTATCTGCATTTGTAGTTTCTTGTTTGTGGTGTTCTAATAATGTTTGTGATCTTAAATAGATAGTTTATAGTAGTATCCCATTTTGTGTTTATTCCTACATTTTTTGTTTGTTATACTGTTATCTGTCCTGAGCCGGAGGTTTATCGAAAACAACCTCTCTACTTCATCAGAGATAGTGGTATGGACTGCGTACACTTTATCATTCCCAGACCGTACTTAGTGGGAATACACCTGGTATTGTTGTTGTTGTATAATTAATAGCTGCTGAAGTAACCTACTTTCTGATTTAAGTAAATTGTTGATAGACAAAAAAGTGTGCTAACATTTCTCCGCTCCATCAAAGTGTGTTTGCCATCAAGCACTAAGTGCGGAGAGTAGTAGTATTTCCCTCGTTTCAGCAAATTCTTCTTCATCCTCAACAAAATCAATCCAGAATAGTTTCTTGCACCACCGATGGCCCCGGGTGAATAGTTCTTCACAATTGATACAGTCCCTTAAGTCACCTTTCCTCCATTTTATATTTGATTATTTTCTTCACAAATCTGGCATGTTAAGGTAAGAAATCTGTTGTCTTTGACATGCCAACATCTAACAGTTGTGAACAAATTGTTACTTGCGTTCATAAAATCGAGATAAACACATCGTCATGGCCATATCTGGAAAAATTATGGAATTCAATCTCAATTGTTATATTATTAGCAAGATCATGATATGAAGTTATTTTTTGTGACTGTGCGAGTGTACCAACTCGTGAAACTAACTACTCAAACATTTCTTGGTAATCTGCCACAGACTCAATCTGGTGCAACTTTGCCAATTTGCCCAACTTTTGAATTTTAATTAGTGCCCCAAAACGAAGGTTACAATGGCGTTTCAATTCACTCCAAAATAGTTGACGCATATCTTGACTCTAGTTGAAGAAACCAAAGTTGTGAATTTCCTTCCAAATGAAAAGAAGCAAGTTCAACCTTTTATTTTTCTAGAATTTGTTGGTGTCGACAAAATGTTCACATACCAAAGGGTCCTCATCGCCATTAGACCAGGGGAAATCCAACTTCGTATATTCAGGAATGATGGAACTTCCTCCTTCATATCTTGACCTTTCTGCCACTCTAGTTTTACCCTTTCGACCTCAATTTTGACTGTTATGTTCAGATGATTCATAATAGACTTTTGAATTTACTAAATCCTTTGTGAGTTTGTCCAAGCAAGCATTTATTGCTTCTTGTCTGGTTAAATTGTGAGTACGTTCTTCTTGGAACAAGTTCACCATCTGTGCCAATTGATGTTGAATATGATCTCCCATAACTCCCTAAACTGATATCAAGTTACGATCCCCGGATATGGATCTAGTTATGTGATATTGTAAGATGAAATCTGATGTTTTATTTCTACGATCTATGGGGATGGTTCGTTAAGAGAGAACCCGCAATATCTTGAGTTAAAGTACTCAAAAACATGTAACTGCTTATTTTTAAAATAAGTTTCAGCACTTTTAAAGAACTTTTTAAAAACCACTTTTTTTCAGCCTATCCAAACGGGCTCTTCTTCCTTTAGATCTTGACCCTCCTGCCACTCCAGCTTTACCCTTCCAACATCGATTCTAACTGCTATGTTCAGATGATTCAGAATTGACTTACGAATTTTCTAAATCCATTGTGAGTTCATCCAAACGAGAATTTATTGCTTCTTATTTGGCTAAATTGGCAGCACGTTCTTGGAACAAGTTTACTAATTGTGCCAATTGATGTTGCATTTGATCTCCCATAACTCTCGAATCTAATACCAAGTTGTTACCGTCCCCGGTTATGGACCTATGACATTGATTCACTCCCCCTTAACCTCCTCCACATTAATACGCCTACAATAACTATAATCGTGACACCCTTTCGAGTTCTCCACTCCCCCATCACTAAATCTTTGTCTCCCTCATCATTCAAAAGTCAATGAAAATAGGATTGCCATCTCTTCCTAATGAGGGCATCCTCAACCAACACTTTGTCATCCTCCCCCTTGATGCACTTCACTTGGTTAAGGTCACGCGCCCTTCGCTCCCTAGCCTTGCCAACCTGTACAACCTCTTATCCCCATCTTTCTCCTCTAAAGCCGCATACAAGCTCTCGAAAATCGTTGTCTTAGCCGCCGTCACCGCTAACTTAGCCTCTCTCCTAGCTAACTTATACTCTTTCCTATTTGTTCTTCTCTCCTCGTCATCCTTGCTTACAACTAACTTAGCATAGGCCACTTTCTTAGACTCCACCTTCCTTATAACTTATTCGTTCCACGACCAATCCCCCCGGTGTTTGCCAGATTGGCCTCTCGAGATACCCAACATCTCTCTAGTGGTCTCCCTAATGCAACTAGCAGTCGTCTCCTACATACTATCCACATCCTCTTCACTTTTCCAATTCCCCATAGTCGTCAACTTCTTCCCTATTTCCACGGTATTGGCCAAAGTCAAACTACCCCAGTTAATTCTGGGCCAATCCTCCACACCCCTTCTCTTTTCTTTTTGATTACCAAGTACATCACAAACAACTTATGTTGGGTCGAGAGACTCTCGCTAGGTATAACTTTACAGTCTTTACATAATGCTCTATCCCCCTTTCTAAGGAGCAAAAAAAATCTATTTGTGTCTTGGACACCAAACTACTAAAGGTAATAAGGTGTTCCCTTCTTCGAGAAGCTTGAATTCGCTACCCATAACCCAAAAGCTCTAGCAAAATCTAAAAGTGAAAATCCTTCTACATTCTGCTTCTCGAGACCGAAACTGTCGTGCACATCATTATAACCTTCCGATAAAGACCCAACATGCCCATTGAAATCTCCTCCAACGAAAAGCTTCTCAGTGCTCGAAATGCCTCTTACCACCTCATCTAAAACCTCCCAAAAGCTCTTCTTCTCCTCATCATCCAGCCCTTCTTGCGGAGCGTAGAAACTAATAACGTTCAACGTAAATCCTCCAATGACCAATTTAATTGACATTTAACCTATCATTAACTTGCTTAACCTCCACCACTTTCCCCCTAAGATCTTCATTTACTACGATACCTACCCCATTCATATGTCTCACGCTCCCCGAGTACCACAACTTATACCCGTCCATATTCTTCGCCTTAGAGCGTACCCATTTGGTTTCCTGGACACAAGCTATACTAGTTCTCCTCTTCTTAAGAATCTTCACAAGCTATATAGACTTACCCTAAAAAGTCCTTATATTTCAAGACCCAACCCTCAGCTTAGGAAGCTCCCTTATCCCACCTAACCTTACTAGGCCTTACCCCAACCCCAAACCAGATCCTAGAACTAGACCCCGCCCTCACCCTAGACCCTAATTCAGCCCCCAACCCCCATCCTGACCTATGACATGACCCTAGTCCACCATCGATCTCTACAGCCACTACTCAATATGATAAGAAAAGAAAATAAGGTGGGCAAGTAGGTAAGGCTAAAAAACAAATAGGTAAAGCTAAAAAGACACAAATGAATAATGAATAAAATCTCCCAGGAAGAATCAAGAATTAATCCACCACGTATACCAAAAGCAACAAAACCAGGAAATAGATATGCTAGTCTCAACTAACTCCTACTAAGTAACAGAAAAAAAGGAGTCACAAATTCCACAAGAACCGTCAAGATAATTAGATAAGAAATCAAGAGAGAAGGGACTGAAAATATATATATCGAACGAGACAGGAAGCATCTGTCTCCAATAGTCAAGAAACCTAGATCAAATGAACTAGAAGAGATGAAACGAGTGCACCTGATCCGGGGAGAAGATGAAACTGAGGACATTTTCTTGAATCGGTTAGTCGGATTCCTGCAATTTGATGTAGAAATTGGTCGCTGGAATTGTTGTTGTTGCCTTCCCCTACTGCTGATACCATCCTTGAACTCGATCGTCGGAAAATACGTGTTTTCCAGAAAAATGTACGCCGCAAGCCACCGTGGAAGATGCATCGGACTTGAAGTACCTAAAAGGGGTTATACAATAAAAGAAAAAGAGCCGAGAGAAAAAGAAAAAACACAGATCTGGTCATCGGAGGAGGCTTTACCGGTCAGATCTGGTCCTTATAGCATAGGAGATGGAGAGAGGATGGTCAAAAATATTTTCCGGATCTTTAAAATTTCTCCCGACGGATGGTCGAAAATTCTATTCTGACGAGATGGTCGGAATTATTCTCCAGATCTATATATGTGGTTGACGATCGTCAATGATCCTGTATGATTTCTTCCACCGTGAATGAAAAATCAGTATGGCAAGACTAGGGAAGTCTCAAACTAAATCTATACTTGGGAACCGTAGTAGAAGCTTTATGTGAAATAACTTCCCTACAATTGATAGGATTTTAGCAATTATACTATCATCATTATTTATTAAACCAAGCAATAAATATGGGCCATGTGGGCCAAAACTTATATTTTCTCCCACTTAATGCATGTTTGCCACTTTTAACTTAACGATTTAAGAAAATTTCCATCATTATGTGCCCAATAAGATGCCAAATCCTCCTTTAATTGGAAAGAATATTCGTTGGTATTGAATAAATCAACTAATTTGAGTCGATCAAACTGAGGTAGTGGGAAGCTTCATATGAAATAACTTCCCTACATAAGATTTTAACAATTATATTATCATAATTATTTATTAAACCAAACAAATAATATAAGCCACGTGGGCCAAAACTTACAGTATGTACTCCAAATGTCTAGCCTTGGGGGCGGGCACGCGTGTGTGTGGTTGCGGTGGGGTGGGGTGAGGTGGGGGTGAGTACACATCAGCTCGCTTAATGATCTGAGGTCTATAACAGGTACCAAACTAAATTATCTGCTTGCTTTGAATTAATTGCTCACAGTGAAATTGCCAAGGACAAAAGATGCATTTTGTTAAATAGAGCAAGATTTGACGTTGCATAGTGCCTTCATGTATAGAGAAACTATTGTTGGCGATAAACTTAAACTGGTCTCTTTTTTATTTTCCTCCACCCCCAAGCAATATTAATTGTGGTGAGGAAGTCATCCCTAATTATCATGAAATTTCCTAGGACAAAAAGTACATTTTCTTAATCCTACATGGAACTGGAATGAAAAGATGAATTTTGTTAAATAGAGCAAGATTTGTCATTGGATAGTGCCTTCATGCATAGAGAAACTATTGTTGGCGATAAACGTAAATTGGTCTTTTTTTATTTTCCACCACCTCCAAGCAATATTAATTGTGGTGAGGAAGTCATCCCTAATTATCATGCTATGTCTCATTTCCAAATATGATCAAGTTGGTTTCTATTTTTAATGTCCATTTGTGTTTTGACTTCTCTCTAAATGATAAAATGGGGAGTGTCCTAGATGGCTAGTGCCACCCTTACGAGGAACAATGAAGTTATTAGAATTTCATGTGAAGTAGATAAACTGTTGGGCACCTTTTTCCATCCAGATTCAAAATAGCTTCTTACTCTTTGGATGCTAAACTTTTGTTTTTCAAAATATGTTTGAATGTTTTTGTGACTTTCCTGTGCTTTGAGAAATCATAAGATGCACAAGTAGGAAATAAAACTTTTTCTTAATCCGTAAAGAAATCATTTCCTACTTGTGCATGTAAGAACTGTACTTGCTTACTCCAGTGAAGCTCTTCTTACGTTGGTTTTTAGGTCCTATTGAATCAAGTTAGGTATTTCTTAATACTAGAGATTATCGTAATGGAAGCCAATGTTGCATTTTACTCGTGCAGTGCAGAGCATCTCAGTTGTGTTTGCCGAATTATGGTGAACTAATGGTTCAATTCTGCTGCATCCCTAACCGCATAATGTGGCTCCCATCAACTGTGTTCCATTCTGTGTTTTGCTTGTAGATGGTAGGGAGAAGCCAAACTTAGAAGACCGGGAGCAACGCTGCAGTTGATCCCTGGATCTTTGTGCAGCTTTTAGCCTTATTTTGCATCATGCTTTAGTTCATTTGTGTGTATGCCGTCTAGTTGGTTCCATCGTTAACACTGACTTACTAAGGGTGTGGCTACCGAACTTGGTGGCCACTTCTACAGAATTGGAAAGATTGGGCTCAAACTAACAGATTTGTGTTTTGTATTTAAAAACCAAGAAAATTGTCCTTGTTGTTTAATTGGTTTGCTATGGTACTCTTATATCCGGCAGTTAGCACCCAATTGGAAACTTGCTCACAGGGAGCAACCTATTAGGAAAATATCGTGAAAATTTATCAAATAGTGGTTTTCAGTTAGGAGAAAAATGATTTTCCAAAGAAAATATTTTGTGAAAAGTTTGTTCGTTTCGTGATATCATTTTCTAGATCATTTATCAGTGTTTGACTAGGAAGTAAAGGCTTGTAGTAACTGGTAAAGTTGTTACAGTTTCAAGTCAGGAAAATGGAGTATCATAAGCTTGTGATAAATACATTTTTTATTTCTCAAAAAATAATATTATTAAGTGTTTACCTGTCATTATTAGGCTTCAGTTGCCTGCTCTTTCGGCTATCAACTAAGACATTGATTATATACTTATTAATATTAAATTTGATAGCATTCATGTGATATTATTTTGGTCAAAGTCAAATCGTCTATTTGGTATAGAGTAAGATTGTTGGCTATGTATGTTTCAATGGTCCTAATGACCTATTACTACCATTTATTAATTTAAGTTTTACCCGTTAGGAGATGAAAAAAATCATGTATGTTTCTACATAAACTTTTTAAATATTATGAAAAAGTGGGAAAGAAAAGAGTAAAGAGAATATTAGCATTTAAATATTTTTATCTTCTAATTTTAATTTGTTGGGTTTTCTATATATTTATAATCTTTATTAGATTCTGACTCCTAATTTAATACTAGAAGAGCTTGTTGAGTCCTGAGAGATACATCTTAACCGGTAAAATATCCTTAAGGACAGTGATAGGAGCACGCCTCAAACTATAAAATTTTTGTGATTTTAATTTTTTTGGCAACAAACTTAAGGATGTTTTTTTACGAATCATGAAAATAAAAATTAAAGATGAATGTGTTAGAGAAATACAGAGGCAAAGAAGAGAAGATAAAGAAAGGAGGATTTGGCATCTTATTGCGCACATACTGATAAAATTTTATTAAGAGTTAATACATAAAAATAACCCTAAACTTGACACTAAATTATAACTTTGATCTTAAACTTTATTAGTGCAGAAATAGGACCTTTAACTATTCAAAACCTGAACAAATATGACCTCCGATTTTGCAACCCCATGTGTGAGTCTCTCTCGTGCCTACGTGGAAAGGTAATCCAATCACACGATGCCACGTCGTTAAAAGGGTTGACTTGGAGAGAGGTCATATTTGTGCAGTTTTGAATAGTTAAAGGTCATATTTGTACACTGTCAAAGTTTTGCTTTTTGTGTTAAAACGATGTCATTTTTATTATTATTATTATTATTGTTGTTGTTGTTGTTGTTGTTGTTATTATTATTATAATAATAATAATAATAATAATAATTTTTTATTTAGTAGCAGCACCTAACTTTTTTTAAAATTTTAAAAAATTATTATTATTATTATTTTATTTATTTCTATAGCAGCACCACCTAGCTTTTTTTAATTAAAAAAAACAGTCACTAGCAGGGATCGAACCCGCACAATAGGCTGAAGGAAGCGCCCAAAAAGAGCAAATAGCACGATTGGGCTATCTAAGTGCCTTATTTCATGTGGTTCAACATTGATATACGTATATAAATATACATTTTCTATCTTATATATATACAACGTAATTTTTTTACTGAGGGGGTTCGGGTGAACCCCATGGCAACCACATAGGTCCATCCCTCGTTAATTTAATAACGTTTTAATAACGTTAATTTAATAACATTTTAATTATGTTAATTTGATAACGTTAATTTAATATACTACTACTACTAACCTTAATAACATTAATTTAATAACATTTTATTAAAACTATAATTCTTTTATTATTAGTATAGTTTCATATTTAAATAAATAATATTTAGATATATTATATAACTTAAATTCGTCCCCTGCTTTATAATATATATACATACCCGCTCGATTTTTTCATATGACGCTAACCCGCCTAATAATAATGACACACATTCGTTAAGCGTGAGAATATAAGTTTTGGCCCACATGGACTAATATTAAGGTTTAGTAAAAAATGATGATAATATAATTGCTAAAATCCTATTGGTGGTAGGAAAGATATTTCACATAAAGCTTTTGTTATGGTTCTCGAATATGGATCTAGTTATGGGACGTTGTAAGATAAAATCTGATGTTTTCTTTCTATGATTTATGGATTTATGGCCCTGGTTAGGTTAAAGTACTCAAAAACTGAAATATTTTCTGCTTGTTTTTCCACTAAAACCAAATAAATTACTCCCTCCGTTTCATTTTTGTTGACCCTCTTTTAAAAATAATTGTTTCAATTTAGTTGTCCCTTTTGATGAAATCAAGAGTATTTTATTATATTCTTTCAATACTACCCTCAACATTAAATAAATAAACAAAGTATATTTACTCAAATTTATATTTTTAAAGCATAATTAATAAGGTTAATTTGGTAAAATAAACCCCTAATAAACACTTTCTTAAGGGGAGTGTCAAGTCAAAAAGTGCCAACTATTTTGAAACGGAGGGAATACATACAATTAGTGGATTAATCACCCCCTAATGTGAAGGAAATAACTTCTTACAACTACTGAAATGAGAAAGTGGGGGAATAACCTCCTTAATGGAGTCTACAGAGAATTAAAAACAGCATAATAGATAAATCATTAATAACTGCCTAAAAAAAATAGAAAACATAATTAATAGTTGTTAATTCCTCTCTTTCTTCTTCTCTCTTCTCTCTTTTCTTTTCCGAATGGATTTGCACTTTTTCTTCTTCTCTCTTCTCTCTTTTATTTTTCTTTCTAATCACTTGCAAGCACTACAAGTTCGGGGTAGCTTCTCCGATAACTCAAAGCATACATTTTTCGGCGACCAAATTCAGGGGTGGTATCAGTAGTAGATAAAGGTGACGACAATAAAATTTTAGCGACAAATTTCTACACCAACTTGTCAAAATTCTATGAATCAATCAAGAAAATGCCTCTTGATCTTCTCCCTGGATTAGTTGCACTTGTTTCATTTCCTTTAGTTATCTTGTCTAGGTTTCTTGATGGTTGGTGGCGGATACATTTTTATTTTTTTCGATATTTATATTTTAGTATTTGCTCTCTTGATTTCTTGCCTGATTATCTTTGACTATTTCTATTGGATTACTGATTCCAATTTCCCTATTACTTTGTCGTAGTTGAGAATAGCACATTTATTTACCATCGTACGTGTTTTTATTTTCTGTTGTTGTTTTCAAGTTTGGGGTTGGGGACGAGGGGTTGTAGGATTAAGTGGGATAAGAGAACCTCTAGATTGAGAATTGGGTCTTCGAACACAGGGACTCTTCAAGGTAAGTTTATATAGCTCGTGAAGATTCTTAGGTAGAGGAGGATTATAGCTTGTGTCTAGGTGACCAACTAGGTAGGCTCTAAGACGAGGGATATAGACGGGTATAAGTTGTGGTGCTCTATATCTTAGTTAGATAAGAGTGTAGGGGACAGGTGGTGGAGGTTAAGTGGATCGATGATAGGTTGATGTTGATTAAGTTAGTCATTGGAGGGTCTATGTTGAATGTTATTAGTGACTAAGCTCCATAAACGGACTTAGACAATGAGGAGAAGAAAAGCTTTTAGGAGGTTTTAGATGAGGTAGTGAAAGGCATTCCGAGCATTGAGCAGCTCTTCATAGAAGAGGATTTTAATGGGCATATTAGGTCTATATCTGTAATGCCCCGAGTCTGTACCCCGGATGCTACACGGTACTTACGACCCCAAAGGACCATAAGCTAACCCATGTCTGATATCTGCTGTGAGCACTGAATAATATACTGTACTAAATACGAAAAATAGGCTGAAATGCCATAAGGTTCAGAATTTAAAATACTAAGAAATAACATCTAATAAAATATCTGAATCTGACATACTGTCTGAACTAGTCTAGTCTGAAAAGCTTCTAACTGAACTGTCTAAAAGTGGAGTTGATGGGAAAAGCCCCCAACTAACTTCGACTAATGATCTACTGATAAACTGGATTACTAGAATAGAAGCATGCCCTCGATAGATGAGAACCTGCTATTAAATCTACAACTGTTGACTGGATCTGTCTAAGCATAGTCAGAAGCCTGAACATCTGAACCTATGATATGAGACATCACAGCGTAAAAAAAGAGTATGCGGTCAGTACGTGGAATGTACTGGTATGCTAGATGAGGTCAGGCTGAATGCAACGGTTCATATTCATGAAAAGTGACTGACTGAATGATATAGAGTAACTAAATGTAAGAGTACGTGGATAGCTGATACTACTAAAAAAACACTGAGTAAACAATACTGTGGACATTCATAGATATATATTGTATCTGAGCTTTTCTGAAGCTGAGTACTGAGTTCTGATAACTGAGTAACTAATATCTGAAATTACTAATAATTGAATTACTGATACTAATTGACTGTGTCTGACAGTCCTGATTTTGTAAAACTGAACTGAATTCTAAACTGAGACAGAAATTAAAATTATGGAAGGTAATCATCTAACCTATATATCCCAAATCTAAGCTAATAGGGTCCAACCTGTGACCCCAGTTTAAAGGGTATTAGTATCGTGCCATGGGTGCTACAATGGCTGTGAGTTAACCCTAACTAGCAGGAAGACATTTTGTCAACCCTTAACTAGAAGGAAAACTCACAAGAGATGTGTTAACCCTCATCTAGCAAGAATTCATCTGCACCTCCGCTGGCAACATAGTTCTGTAACTTAGGGATTGCTACTAAGTGTCAAACCCTACACTAACAGAAATGCCCCCATCCCTGGGTTTGCTCAGTGCTGAATCCTACTCTTAACTGAATAGACACTGAAATGATTATGAGCCTATATTGGGTTTGACTGAACTGCTACTGATCGTGTTAACTGACTGAATTGGACTGATACTGAATTTTCCTGAGTTCTGTAGCTGACTTAGTACTACTGATAGTGACATGACTGATACCATTCTGTAACTGACACTGGCTTTAGGTAAACAGCTAAATTATCTGGTATTAAATACCCTCAGGACTCGATAGCATGAAAAGTAAAGCTTAGCAAAATCTTGAATAACATAAAAATGTTCACTTGTTCATAATTCATTCATAGAGACATTTCATCAAACACTTGTAATGTATTAACTTGTACATGAATGGGGAATACATGCTATCATGGTTTAATGTAACTATTTCATTCACATAAGCATTTTATCAAACACTTGTAGGGCATAAGCTTGTACATATACTAGCATGTCATGATTTCATCATTTAATTCACATAAACATTCTATCAATCACTTGGGAAGCACGACCTAATGAACATATTCATAGATAATATATAAACATGGAAACTACAATGCCCAACTTGCAATTTTATGGGCTTAACATGCTATTCATAGAATTCCCCCTAAATATTATTCTATCTTCATGAATCTTATCATAATCATGGATTGAAAACCAAATTAACATCATGGATACATTAATCACTTTGTAAATTCAAGGGTTTATCAAGATATTCACATATTCATCACACATGTTATTCAATTTCATAAACTTGCACTTAAATCATGGATTGAAATCCAACTAATATCATGAACATGAATTCAATCTAATTCAAACATGGAAGTTCATAATTCAATAATTTTGTAGTTTTAAAAATGGATTCATGGACTCTATGAGTGAAAGAAACCCATAGATGAACACCAACATACCTTAGAAGATTCTTTCTTGAAGGTTCTTGGAGGAATTCTTAGGCTTGTTCTTAATTTTCTTGAACTAGGATTTTTGCCTCATTGAGAGAGAATGTTTTATTCTTGAGAGAAAGTGAGGAAATAATGAGGCAATAGCTTATTTAGGGGTTTAATTTCGTGCAAAGACTGATTAGGTTCGTGGAAAAAATACCAAACTACCCCTGGGAATAAAGGAAAATTCATTACTGAAAAATCCAATTTTGGGCTCTGGTGCGACGTAGAGCTATCGTGCCGTGTCACTGGAAAATGACAATTGGGAACTGGGGGCTAGGCACGAGGCGGTGGAATCGCGGTGCCCCTTTGATTCTGAATTTTGGACTCAGCGCGATGAGGTAGAATTGCGTTGGAACACTGGAAAAGAACAATTGTGAACTGAGCCCATGGCGCAACGTGCCAATATCGCGATGGAGCACTTGAAAGTGACAATTGCCATTTGGCTTGGCTCCGCGATGCACTGACGTTCCAGGTGGTACACTATCTTACAAAAATGGCTCTAACTCTTCCTCCGGGTATCGAATTTGGGTGAATTTTATATCGTTAGAAAGTTGACTGAATTTTCTATGCATTGGTGAGCTCTAAACTAGAAAATACTGAGTATTTCAAAATTTTATATGGGATTACTCATGTACTAAGACTTAAATTAAGCTAGGAAAATACAAGGTATTACAATATCATGAGGCAATGATGATGTGTATGGAGGTTTTGGTTTCAGGGAAGGAATGGAGTAACTTAACTTTTGGATTTTACTAGGGCCTTTGGATTATGGATAGCGAATTTGAGTTTTCCAAAGAAGAAAGAGCACCTTATTAACTTTCATAGTTCGGTGGCTAAGACTCAAATAGAATTTTCGCTCCTTAGAAAGGGTGATAGAGCACTATATAAAGACTATAAAATCATACCCAGCAAGAATCTTTCAACCCAACAAAAACTTCTAGTGATGGAATTGGTAATCAAAAAGAAAAGATAGAAGAGGGGTGTGAAGGATTGACCTAGAATTAAGTAGGGTAGCTTGAATTTGGCCAGTGCATTGGATATTTGAGAGAAGCTGTAATACCCCGCATGTTTCTAAGCTAGGAGATGAACCATTTTTCCTACATATGAAATCTCCTATCTGTGATTCATACTTGAGTACATGACTTACAATGAGTATCCTAGCGATAAGATAGCTAATGATGCGTTAAGCATGTTCATATGAGTCACTTAAGGTAATACAAGCTAAGAGTTTTTGAATCCATCAAGTTTTAGTGTTAGATTTCATAAGGGTCATATTTGAATGAGTATAACTTGATGTTAATATGGTATTTCTGCATATTTCTACCCACCAAATTATAGAGAATCGAATTAGCTTTCCAATGATATCAATTTCATCAAAATCCGACACCCGAGCTAGGAGTTATGGCTTTGCAAAGTAGAGTGCATCGCCTAACCAATCACACATGGCCACTGGAAAGCATATGCGGCGCCTATGTAAATATAGGTGATAGCATATGCGGCGCCTATGTAGATATAGGAAATATCATATGCGGCGCCTATATAAATTTAGGCGATATCATATGCGGCACCTATGTAAATATATGCGATATCATATGCGGCGCATATCTTATGGTTTCAAGTGACTTAAACACTCTGTTTTGAGTTATTTTAAGGGTAATTAAGTCTTTTAACACTCCTTACACGTCCCTAAACTTAAACCTACGAAATATATAGCTCCTAATTACATTACAACCCTACTAACATCTTAAGTTCATCATCCAAGAGCTCTAAAAGAGAAAAACAACTAGGGTTGCATAATCATGCTATGTCTCATTTGCAAATATGATCAAGTTGGTTTCTGTTTTTAATGTCCATTTGTGTCTTGACTACACTTTAAATAAGAAAATAGGGAGTGTCCTAGATGGCTAGTGTCTCCGAGGCCTCCTAAAAAGTGAGATCCACAAATGATCCCCCTGCAGCATTACCAACAACTGGCTTCGTAATCTAGTTCAAAGCCCGATAAAGGGTCTCAATCAAATGAATATCTGTCATAGTATGGTTCGGACACTACGTTAGCTTTTTTTTAATCTCTCCCATGTCTCATGAAGGGTTTTGGTTGGGAGCTGCCTAAATTTACTGATCTCATCCCTCAACTGTACCCTTTTGGAAGGTGGAAAGAACCATTCTTTGAAAGCCTCTTTCAATTGCCTCCTGTTGGTTATCGAATCGGGTGTCGGCTTATTAAGCCACAATGTTGCCTCTCTAGATAAAGACAACGAAAATAAACGCAGGCGGATGGCATTCTATCCCACTCCAGGGCTATCAAAGGACTTGCAAATAGTGAAAAAATTCACTAAATGCATATTGGGTCCTTTGCAAATAGTGACAAAATTCACTAAATGCATATTGGGATAATCTCCTGAGAATCGACCAAACAACTCCTTCAGATGAAGGAGCGGGATCATTGTACTGGTAATATTGAACTTTTCTCCTGGTGCTAGAAGTGGAGGAATAATAGCTCCAGTGGCACCAGCTCCATCCATTTCATCTTTATCATCATTAAGATCAAATTGAACAGCTTGACGATCAGTTCTTGCCCTGAAAGGACGGTTTTTGTTCACATTTCTGTTCACTGATACAGCTATATTTTCTGCGCGCCTTCGATTAGAAGGATCTAACAAGTCATCATCCCCCAAATCATCATCATCAGGGTTAGGATGACGTGCCCACTGGCCATCATTCTGCTGATTTAGTTAAGCTCTAGCCAACGCGGCTAGTCTCTCAGCATATTGGGGATGATTTAATGTCTAGTGCTAAACATGATTTAGTTACCAACCTTGAGGATCATCCACTGTTCAAACTTTTGTGACTTTCCTTTGCTTTTGAGAAATCATAAGATGCACAAGTTGGAAATAAAACCTTCTTAATCCGTAAAGAAATCATTTCCTACTGTTGCATTATATGACCTGTACTTGCTTACTCCAATGAAGCTCTTCTTACATTGTTTTTAGGTCCTACGGAGTCAAGTTAGGTATTTCTTAATACTAGAGATTATCATAATGGAAACTAATGTTGTATTTTGCTTGTGCATTGCAGAGCATCTCAGTCTTCTGTGCCGAATTCTGGTGAAGCTAATAGTTCAATTCCGCTGCATCCTCAACCGCTTAATGTGGCCCCCATCAGCTGGTATTCATCGACACCAGATATCAATGCTGGTTCAGTCTCAGTTGAAGCTATAACTTCGCTGTCCAAGCGGAGCAACTCTCAGCAGCATGCTGGGGGTCAGCCTGCAGTGGTTTTTTTCTCTGCTTGTCCAGCCAGAGAGGAGCGGGACAATTTTATAAATCATGCTAATGGCATGGCTGCCCTTACTGGATCGGCTTTGTTGGGACAGGTTGGGTCATTCATGGGTTCAGTTGATATAGCTGAATCTGAAGATGCTTATGTATTCCGTGTTTCATTTCCCGGTGTTGCTAGGGATGAAAGTAAGTTCTACGTATGAGTAAGATTTTCTTCAGTTGAAAATCACCATATGTTCTTATAACTCTTTACTGTCTTACATCGAACTATTTTTTATATTTTACTACGTCATGTTGAAAATCGCCATATCTGTGAGGACCATATGTTTTGTATATGAATGTCAAATTGCATCCATATGAATCAACTTAATGATTAAGAGATCTTCCCGTTCATGTGGTTACAGAAGTCTTTCGCTGTGATGTTGGACCAAATGGGAGAATTCTCATAAGAGGGGTGAGCGTGACCGAAGAGAGGAAGGTTCACAGGAAGAATATGGTCTTTAAGATGCAAACTCAGAACTTATGCCCGCCGGGTGAATTTACTGTTTCATTCCAGCTACCAGGTCCAATTGATCATCTAAACTTGTCTTGTAATTTTGGACCTGACGGGATTTTTGAAGGCATTGCGAAGAAAAAACAGCAGGTCCTTTAAGGTCCAGTGAAATATTTAGATCAAAATCCTTCATCTCTGTAAGTACCTCTATAGTCTGAAGTACTTTGTTTGGAGTTGCATGTGAAAGTTGTGTCTCTGGCTTTCCCATTTTTATATAAGTCAAACAAGCCAATTATATTAACCATTGTATCTGAACCAATTATGTAATTCCGCCTTTTAGCTTCCTGATCTATGAACAATCACTCTGCATTGTTTTTGGAATATGAACATATTTTTTCATGTTGAGCTTCATAAAGCTTTTTATTTATAATTAATTGTTCCACTTCATTAATCACTACTGCAAAAATGTCTCTTTTCTTGAACCTAATTCGTGTTTTGCTTGTAGATGGTAGGGAGAAGCCAAATTTAGAAGACCAGGAGCAATGCTGCAGTTGATTCTGGGATCTTTGTGCAGCTTTTAGCCTTATTTTGCATCATGCTTTAGTTCTTTTGTGTGTGTGCCGTCTTGTTGGTTCCATCGTTAAGACTTACTAAGGGTGTGGCTACCCGAACTTAGCCACTTCTACAGAATTGGAAAATTGGGCTCGAACTAATAGATTTTGACTTTTGTTACGGGGTTGTTTGGTGTAAGGTATAAGTAATCCAAGGAATAAGTTATCCCGGGATAAAATAAAAGTTCACTTAAATCCCTTGTTTGGTTGGAGGGATTAATCCATGGTGGGATAACTTATCCCACCATTTTTCCCACAGTGATTGGATAACTTATCCCATATACATGGTGGGATAAGTTATCCCGGGATAACGATTTCCCAACCAAACGTTAATTTGTCCCTGTTGTTTAATTGGTTTGCTATGGTATTCTTATATCCGGCAGTTTGCACCAAATTTGAATTTTGCTAACAGGTTGCAACCTTTTAGGAAAAATGTCATGAAAATTTATCAAATAGTGGTTTTTGGTTAGGAAGAAAATGATTTTTCAAAGAAAATATATTGTGAAAAAATCGTTTTCTTATGATATCATTTTCAAGATCATTTATCAGTGTTTGATTAGGTAGGGACACCTTGGAGTTACAGTTTAAAGTAACGAAAATAGCATCTTACAGAAATTTGAGGTAAGACTGTGGGCAATAAATTCTTGTTGTTCGATCCTTCTCTGGACCTCGTGCATAGAGGGAATTTTAGCGCATCAGTCTGTCCTTATCGGTATATGACTAGGTCTAAAAGTAGTGACTTAGTATAATTGTACGAGGTGTTGAATAGCGCATGCTGCTGATGCTGCTGTAACAGTAATACTATAATAAAGTCATATTATGGAGGAATTACCACGGCCCTGCTCAGCTACTCCACCACCCCTTGTGCCACCCTACCCACCAGAACCCCCAAATTAGCCAATCAACATGGTGGAGGACCCAATTGAGAAGACGATGGCCACCTTCAAAGAGGCATTATTGAACAAAGAGGCCTCCCTTAATAGAACTTGCCCCTACCAGCTAGTTCCCTCTACCATGGAGGCAGACCGAGATAGTGATGCCATCGTAGTCACAGAAGAAGGCAACATCGCATCTACCAGCTATGGAAACACTCAATTATCCTCAAATTATTTGGGAAAAACCCGCACATCTGTATCTAAAAGGTAAATTGCAGGAACCGTGGAAACCCATAGAGCCATTAACGCTTATTGATTTGGGAAACGACTACAACCCAACAAAATTTGAGCTACTAGAGAATGCCCAAAAAGTGCTCCGTAGGGACCATGGTTTGTAACAGGAGGCTTTCTCTTAGTAAAATGGTGGGTACAACAATCTAGGTAAGACTCCCACAACTTCCCACAGAATTTTATGATAGATATATACTAGAAAAAGTGGGAAGGAAATTGGGACAGCTTCTCAAAATTGATACGTGCAAGTCATCCGCATTAAGGGGGAGGTATGCCAGAATATGTATACAAGTTCCAATTGAAGTTTTAGTCAAAACCAAAGTTAAAATTACGACTCATATTTAGAAAGTGGTGTATGAGGCCTATGGAATACTTTGCACTACCTGTGGTTGAATTGGGCACATAGCAAGGCAATGTGTCCACTCTAAACCGACATACACACAACCAGAGACCCCTTCAACCACTGAGGCTAACAAGGAAACAAACGAATGGCTACTAGTCACATTCCCAAAGCGGTGACACACATCTAAACCAACAAAGGAACAAAACAACAATCACAAACCCCACCTGCAGGTAAGGGTCACAGAAGTTTCACTGTGTACATCCTCTAAAACCCCTTAACTCTACTGTTGTTGATCGGCCGACCGCATTCCCAAAGGTAATTGAATCAAGACACTTTGTAAGAGAGATGTAATTTGGACGTAAAAGTAACTGGTAAAGTTGTTATCATGTGATCACCAGATCACAAGTTCAAACTTGTAAAGGCCTTTAGCAGAAATGCGAGGTAAGACTACGTACAATAGACTCTTGTGGTCGGACCTTCCCTAGACTCTGCACATAACGAGAGCTTTAATGCATCGGACTGCCTTTTGATATATATTATAACATTCGATATAGCACGGGCCCAATATATGTTATTTTTTTATCTTAATTTATGTGATACAAATAGAATTTAGATAACCAATCATATTTTTAATATGTTTTGAGATATTTTTAAGCTATTAGCTATTGAAATTTATAATACTTTTTGAATGTTATTTTCAAATAATATATGTTACTCTCATTATTCAAACTTTTGTAACATTAATAGTCAATTATATTTTTAAACTAATTAGAATTTTTAATTATTATGATTTATAATACTTTCTTCTGTTCCAAGTCAAGTGGCGCGGATATAATTTTGAGAGTCAACCAAATGTTATAATTGAAGTTGTGAAGCAGATATGTCTTAAATGACCATAATAACTTATTAAAAGTGATATAGAAAAATTAATATAAAAAAAATTAAGTGGGCCTTATAAAATGTCAAGTTAATTTAAAATATCAAATGTTAATTTATCATTTTATGTCTATTTTATCTTTTTTATTAAATATTATTAATTTTCTAATACGTAAATAACTTATAATAATTATTTATGGTGATATAGTAAAATCACGGAACATCTAGTCAGGAAGCATGTCGATGAAGAGCTGCTACACACTACACTTATAGTTATACTAGGTGGCTTAGCTGTGCCACGCATGGCCCAATGTTGATACTTAAAAATTCTACGATATGTGTAATTTTAGCATTTAATTAAAACCTTCATTTATTTAGTTGATAATTTAAGTTGTTAATATGACACCCATAAGATTTAAGTTCCCCTCGGTCAACAGAATTCCTTAACCGGAATCTCTGTTCGCAAACCAGTTTAAAGAGTCAAATGGTTTTGAAAAGGATTTTCTAGTGGTGACTTGGTACACCAGATTATGCCAAGTGGCGATTCTGATTTCAAATGTAAAAAAAATCCTTCTTCGAAACAAATCATTTTCTTTTGTCACTTAATAATAAAAACCCTTTCGAAACTTAAAACCGAAAGCTCTGGCAACTCTGCTAGGGACTTGTTCAGAATTCGAGCTTATTTTGGAGTCGTATCGACTTTGTTTGACACTATGGGTGTATAAACATTTTGTTTGTGTTGTTTTGTGTTATTTTCTTATCATTATGGATTGTTTTCGTTCTCTTTGTGTACAGTATTTATCGTATGTGTTACTGCTTTTATTTCTGGCATTATATGTCCACCCCCCGGTCTTTTTTTTGCAACAAGTCCATAGTACACGTGTTGTACACGACCTCTAGTTGAGTCACCCTTATTTTAGGGGGGGAGCCGTCGGTGTTATGGAGTGGTGGGAAGCAAACTAGCCACTGTTGACCATACACTCCCCCGAACAACCTTGTTAGTGAACCACAACGTAGGTCAGCCTTTAGGTCATGCTTATGTGCATCATACTGAGACCTAGCGGGACCCATATGGCCCTTTGTAGGAGACTCACCTCTAAAGCACCCCTACGTGCTAACTGTTGCATCTTTAAGGGTAACGTAGTCATTTGACGGACTGATTTGATTTGAAACAAAAAATGTTTTTTAGAAGTAAGGTGCGTAGGCAAAAAAAAAACAAAAAAAACAGAAAAAAATGAGTCAAAAGGAGTGTCGTAGTTTATTTTAGAGTTCTTTATGGCTTTTGTTCTTCACGATCCAAAAACTCAAAAAGATTTTTTTTACGTTTTTGCATTCATCTTCTCAAAGTATCGTAAGTTCAACAACAAAAAAATGAAATAAAAGGGGTTTTGTTTGCCTTTTCTACTTATTTGTCAAAAACAAAATACGAAAAAGATTTTTTTCATAATTGGTGGTGTCAGTCTTAGTTGAAATGTCTAGATGAAAATCCAAAAAGTTTTCATTCGTTTGTTTTTGGTTGTCTCTTAAGTTAGGGTCAATTTATTAGTTAATCGTTAATTTTTCAATCTGGATGAACTACGCATACCTGATTCCCTTCCCTCGGGTTGGGATATGTAGGCAACCCTCGGGGGGTCCGATAATCTTTGTGTTGGACTTTGTCTTATTATTAGACTAGGTCTCTCACCCCGTAATCTAGAGTTGTTAGCCAAGTAGACTGATCTCGCTCAGTACTTCTGTTCAGAAAATTGGAGTCATCAATGTGGTCTGTCCCATTGACATATACTTGCGTCAAAAATTCCAAGGGTTGGGAATCTTCTACTCCTGTTGAATTTTTGAGATAAAGTCTTATGTGTTATTACAGGATGGATTTGTCCACCAAGTCTAGAGTTCTGATGGTTGTCAAGGTGCCCAAAAAGTTAATCAAGTGGTGGGAAATGTTTAACTATGTTGATCAGTAGAAACTGATTAAAATATTAGGTGATCTTACAAAACTTCTGCATGTTACCCCTCGTCCAGATTTAATAGAGGCTTTGTTGACCTTTTAGGATCCAAGTAGTTTGGTGTTCAGGTTTGGGGAATGTGAAATGACTCCTACTTTGGCAGAAATATCCGGTTTGTTGCATTTACCCTATATTGAGAAGGATATGATCCGAGCACGAAATCATACTGGCGCGAGATTTTTGTAGTCTTGTGGTTTAAAAAGTAAGGGTATGCGTTTGGGTTGTTTAAGTGATTCGTGGGTTTCCTTAGATTTTTTGGTCCCTAGATTCGGGCCCTCGGAAGGTTTTGATTGCGTTTGGGATGAATTTCATATAACTAAGGAAAAGTAGGAGAGAAAGCGTCTTGAAGTCTTCACCCTCACTTTGTTAGGCATTTTAGTGTTTCCACTAGAAGAAAGACGCATTAATACCCGTTTGCAATCTGTGGTGATGGCCCTATTTCATAAGGATCAAAATGACAAGGGCATTAATCAAAAGGGCAGGTTCACTTTCATACCTATGATCTTAACAGAAATATATAAGGCTTTAACCAAAGTGAAGGGGGGAATGAGATTTTTTGAGGGCAGAAACCTAATATTGCAGTTATGGATGATGGAGCATTTGCATGCGCCTTCTTTAGTTAGACCAGACGTGGTAGATCGTTGAATTCCCAATCGAGTGAAAGCCATGGACTCCATGTTGTGTTTGGATAAATTCTCGCTACTCGTGGGAGTCGACGCTTGGATTGAATTTCCTGAGTCAAGATCCGGGGATAACATTTTGTGGACTTATCTGTGGCTTCGACCAAAGATAATATTGTTGGGTTGTCAGACGCAGCTCCCTTTAGTTATGTTAGGGCTCAATTGCACTAGACCATACAGTCCTTTTAGGGTAATGCGCCATTTGGGTAGGCTGCAGGATGTGCCACCGGCAGTGGATCTTCTGAAGGATGTTGAGTACTTCAAAGACCAAGCCTTAGGTGAGAGCAAGTACAAGCAGGTTTGGAAGCATACAACAAACCTAGGTGTGGACACACTCAAAGAAAGTTTGGATAATCTGGGGTACACTCAGGGATATGGGGTCTGGCTTCAATCTATTCCTCGGGGTATCAGTCAACCCTTACCAGCGCAGCTTAGAGGGAGAATACAGGAAGAATGCATAGTAGACGACCATCAGGACAAAAGTACGGGGTCCAAAGCAGAAACACTGAGAGTTCAGTTAGCAGATTTATTCAAGATGGTAGAAAGGTGTCAGAATAATCTTTCCAAGTGCACTCCTCATGAGGCAGGAATACGGGCCCGAAGCTTCTTCCCTAATATCAGGGTGTCTTTACAGGATATGCTACAAAGTTCAAAATGGGAGAAAGAGAACTTCACAGGCAGGTCCATCTCAGCCGGGGTCATTACACAGAGCACCAGTCTGAAAGAGCATTTCTTATCTTTATTCAGTTTGAGTCTTTTATGTGTCTGTCATTGTAGGGTGGTGTCTGCTTCAAGTCAAAGTCAAGTTGTTTTTGGTATTAGGGTCTTTATTAGTAATTTCACGTATGTCGTCTTAGGGGTCTAGAATGTTGTTTCGTATTTGTTGTTTAGTTTTAAAGTGGTCCTAAATTCTTTGTATGTTTTTGTTGTTTCTTTCATCAAAATGCTATGATGTTACGTCTTTTCTTTGTTTGTTTATTTTCATTTTTGCAAAAAAAAATATAATGTTTATGCGTATGCTGTCCGAACTACGCAAGATCTGATTCATGTACAACATGATACGTAGGCAACCTACTTTTGGGTTCGATCTAATCATTTTGTTTCGTTGTTTTTCATTCTTTTTCCTCTTTTAAAGAAAAACAAAGGCCATAAAGAATGATAAAATAAAGGTAGATAACGAGAGAAGGGAAAAGAACAGAGATGGATACGAAAAAAAAAACAAATAATAATAATAATAAAAAAATAATAATAAGTGTAGATAAAAATAAGTGTAGATAAAAATCGGGATGATGTTAAAATGACCTTGCTACCCTCAAAAGCTGGTAGAAATGAACATGAATTTAGGACAATTTTATCAATGTGATTCCCATGCTTGTTGTGTGCCTTAATCCTAATGGATGTCGTCTTTGATGAGCATGTTCTTTTAGATAACACTGGTAGGTTTGCAGCACTCTGGCTAGTCACCCATACTTCACTAGATCCAAAGCAAAGCTCGCCATGGCTAGCAGGGAGATTAAAAATTCGCTCATTGACCCAGATCAGGATCACAGGGAAGAAAGTTCAAAACACAATGATGAGGTAGTAAGGCTCAGGCAACAATTGATAGATTTACACCGGGCATGGGTCAGCGGAATGCCTCCTCTTCCGCTCCCTGAAGGTCTTGCGAATATCTCTAATTGCCCACCGCTCTATCAGGCGCAATTCTCTACTCCTATTGATTCACCTAAGCACGCGCCAGGATTTACTCCACGACATTATTATCCGGGCAGTTCTGGTGTGCCCTTGGCAGCTCCCCAATCAAGACCCACTGCCCAGCCAGTGCCACCGATCACACCGGTATTTGTGGCTCCGCCACCACATGAAACTCCCATATATGCTGTGCGTCCCACAGTGGGGCTTCCTAGGTCTGCCAGTGAGCCAGTATTGAAGGTTCCAGATAGTCAGTATTGTGCCCCAGAGCCTACTTTGAGAATGAATAAACCGTATGGGTACACTCAGCCGCCTGTATTTCCATTTGATATGGAGAAACCTATCGCAACAGAGGAACAGGAAATCGTAGCCTGGAAGTTAAAAATTTTAGAATAGGCTATGAGGAATTTACAGGGAATCAGAGATTATAGGAGTGTTTCCTATAAAGATCTTTGCATGTTCCCAGACATCAACCTTTCCCTCAGTTTTAAAATGCCCAAGTTTGAGAAGTATGCAGGACACGGTGATCCTGTGGCACACTTGAGATGTTATTGCAACCAGTTGAGGGCAGCAGGAGGAAGGGAAGAGCTGCTCATGGCCTTCTTTGGAGAGAGTCTTTCTGATATGGCTTCAAAATGGTTTATTGATCAAGATATCGACAAATGGAACAGCTGGGATGACTTAGCTTCTGAGTTTGTTCAACATTTTCAGTATAACATCGACCTGATTCCAAACGAAAAATCCTTGGTCAATATGAAGAAAAAAGGCACTGAAGGTTTTAGGGAATATGCGATAAGGTGACGTGAACAGGCCGCCAGGGTAAAGCCTCCAATGAAAGAAAGTAAGTTGGTAGAAGTTTTCATTCAGGCATAGGATGAGACCTATTTTCAATATTTACTTCTGGTAATGGGAAAATCTTTTATTGAAGTCCTCAAAATGGGGGAGATGATAGAGGACGGAATCAAGACCGGCCGAATAGTGAGTTTTGCCGCATTAAAAGTCACCAAACAACCGATTCAAGGTAGATCTGGCGCATTCAGAGGTAAAAAGAAGAAAGAGGACGTGGCGACTGTCATAGCCAGAACCCATTCCTATCCCAAAAGACCACCTCGCCCATATCCCTAATCCCAAGCCCAAGTCTACGCCCAAGCTTCATATATTCCTCCCCACTATTACTACCCTCCACAAAACCCTTTATATTCCATTACACCACCACCGTACCCAGTATATAGAGTATATCCATATGCCCAAACCCCTTTTTCCCGCAGTGGCGCGTGCAAGTTCCACAAAATCGCCCATTTGCTCCACCAAATTACCAAAACCCCTCCAGACCCGGTTTTTAACATAGGCCCGAGTATAAGAAAGAGAAGGCGGTCAAAAATCAATTCACACCTCTTAGGGAGTCATATGCTAGCTTGTTTGATAGGTTGAGAAAGTTGAAGGTCTTAAGCCCAATTCAAGGAAGGCTTTTAAATCCACCGCCAAGGAATCTCGATTATTCTTTAAGTTTTGCGTACTGTTCTGATATGCCAGGCCATGATATCGAGAAATGCTGGCATTTAAAGAGAGTTGTCCAAGATTTAATTGACACCAATCAGATACTGGTCCAGGCCTTGGAGGGTTCAAACATTAACCAGAATCCGCTGCCAACCCATGCTGAAACCAATATGTTAGAATTGATATATGATGGGAAAGAGTCTTTAAGGTGTTATAAGCCTATTGTCAAGATACAGACCATTGAGGAGAAATCGATGAATGTAGCAGAGTCTTTCAAAGCAATGTCATTGAACCGAGAAGGAATGAGAGAAGATAAATCCCAATAATGCACAAAGAAACCCCTGATCACAATACAAGGCACCAGAAGGTATGTTGATTTAAGTCAGGATAAACCTAAGTTGACAGTGGTGGGAGCTCTGAGTCAGCCCATCTTGATGGTGAAAGGAGCATTGGCAGCACCTATTTTCCTAAAATCAGTGACCCAACCTCCGATAGTTGATATAAAAAGGATTCCTTGGAATTATGGGCGGACTGTGATGACCTATCACGGGAAAGAAATAGTGTAAGATGTAGATGAGGTAGGGGGTTTGACTAGGTCAGGAAGATGCTTCGTTCCTGAAAGCTTAAGAAAGGCCAAGCCAATGGTGAGTGGACCTTCATCTATCAAAAAGCCTATCACCGAAGAAGAAGCCGAAGAATTTTTGAAAAAGATGAAATTGCCAGAGTATTCAATAATCGACCAGTTGAAAAAAACCCCTGCTCAAATTTTCCTCTTATCTTTGCTGTTACACTCCAAGGAGCGTCGTGATATTTTACTGAAGGTATTGAATGAAGCATATGTTCCTAGGGAGATTACAATAAACCAGCTTGAGAAATGGTTGGAAAAATCTTTGAGGTCAATCGGATAAACTTTTCTGACGATGAATTACCTGTTGAAGGTACAGGGCATAACCGGGGCCTTTATATTACAGTGAAGTGTGAAGATTTCTACGTCACTCATGTTATGATTGATGGAGGTTAATCTGCAAATATTTTTCCTATTTCTACTTTGCAAAAGTTGAATATTGATTCTAATAGGATCAGGCCCACCAATGTATGTGTCAGGGCTTTCGATGGTGTAAAATCAAATTCCATTGATGAAATAGAACTAATGTTGACCATAGGGCCTGTTGAGTTCGCCACAGATTTTCAAGTATTGAATATAGACTCCTATTACAATATGTTGTTGGGAAGGCCGTGGATCCACAAGGCCAAGCTGGTTGCATCTACACTGCACCAAATGATTAAGTTTGAGCATGACAGGCAAGAAGTGGTTATTCACGATGAAGGAGATTTGTCCGCCTGCGAAGATTGTCCCTTGTCTCTAATTGAAGTAAATAACGTAGAGGACACATTTTTCTATCAAATTTTTGATACAATGCCAGTGAATCGTATCCTTGAATGGTAGGTTATACCGGGACCGCAATTGTCTTCCACTTCTATCATGATGATGAGTGAACTTTGGAAATACGGATTTGAGCCAGGAAAGGGTTTGGGAGCGTCTTTGTACGGTATAGTTTGTCCCATATGCCCAAGTGAGAACGTGGGCACGTTTGTTCTGGTATTTGAGCCTACGGCTAAAGATCTAAAGAAAGCCAAGGGAAGGAAAAAGAAAACACGGTCACTCCCTCGCCCAATGCCAGTACTCAGTGAATCATTTGTTAAGAACGGTGTCACGAAGCATGTGGAATTTGAAGTTGAATTGGTTGATGACTGCCAGAACCTTTTTATTGATGTTGATATGATCGAAGCTGGAGAAGGTACCAGTATAGCAAACGTTCAATTCATAGGTCCAGCTGTCCGGCTCAATATTTGGGAAGTCACTTCTCTTCCTGTCAGGAGGAAGTTTATGTAGTTTATTTTGTTTTTCTTTCTGTTTATCCGAGTTGTTTTAGGGTTGTAATATGGATTTTAGTTTGTTTATATTATGATGGCATCTATGTTTAAACTCTTCTATCTTTTTATTTAATGAAATGCAATGTCCCTTTTGATTCGTGTCTAATATATTTTATTTTTCTTTTTTTTTTTATATACAGTTCTCTTTATGCTGATTCTAATGACATGACATGCATGCGGAATTTTCAGCCTGACCTTAAAATCCAAACTAATCAAGATGTAATGAAGCAGGATGGGGAATATGATGAAGAAGAAGCACTAGAAAAAATAAGCAAAGAGTTGGAACAGTTTGAAGACAAACCGAAACCTAATTTGAATGAGACTGAGCAAATAAATCTAGGGGATCAAGAAGATGTTAGGGAAACTAAAATCAGTGTACATGCTTTGCCACAGCTAAAAGATGGAATGATTCAAGCATTAATTGGTTATAAGGATGTTTTTGCATGGTCTTATGATGATATGCCTGGTTTAAGAACTGAATTAGTGGCTCACAAATTGCCAACTGATCCCGCGTTCCCTCCTGTCAAACAGAAGTTGAGGAAGTTTAAAACGGATGTAAGTATTAAAATTAAAGAGGAAATTATGAAACAACTTGAAGCCAAAGTAAATTGAGTGGCTCGGTATCCCATGTGGTTATCCAATGTTGTTCCCGTACCAAAGAATGATGGCAAAATTCCAGTGTGTGTTGATTATCGTGATGTGAACAGAGAAAGTCCCAAAGATGATTTTCCACATCCCAACATCCATATTTTGTTAGACAACTGTGCTAAACACGAGGTTACCTCTTTTGTGGATTGTTATGCTGGATATCACCAGATCATTATGGATGATGAAGACGCGGAGAAGACGTCTTTTATTACACCATAGGGGACCTATTGTTATCGAGTGATGCCGTTCGATTCGAAGAATGCTAGAGCAACATACATGAGAGGCATGACCACTATGTTTCATGATATGATGCATAAGGAGATTAAGGTATACATCGATGATGTGATTATTAAGTCAAAAAGTCAGGCCAACCATGTCAAGATTTAAGAAAGTTCTTTGAAAGGCTTCGCAGGTATAATCTCAAACTCAACCCGACAAAATGTGTGTTTGGAGTTCCATCTGGAAAGCTGTTGGGGTTTGTAGTTTGCCATCGGGGGATTGAATTGGATCCCTCGAAAATCAAAGCCATTCAGGATTTAACCCTACCCAAGAATAGGATGGAGGTGATGAGTTTTCTTGGTAGACTGAACTACATTCGCAGATTTATTGCTCAACTCATAACTACTTGTGAGTCCATATTCAAGTTGCTGATAAAGAGTGCTGCGGTAAAATGGACTGAAGAATGTCAGGAAGCGTTTGATCGAATCAAAAGATATTTGTCAAATCCACCCGTGCTGGTACCCCTGAAGCCTGGTAGGCCTTTGATCTTATATTTATCAGTCATGGACAATTCTTTCGGTTGTGTCCTGGGTCAACATGATGTCATAGGCAAAAAGAGAAGGCTATTTATTATCTTAGCAAGAAGTTCACCGCATATGAGGCCAGGTATACTCTTCTTGAAAGGACGTGTTGTGCCCTTACTTGGGCAGCACAGAAGTTGAAGCATTATCTCTCATCCTATACTACTTATCTCATCTCCCGTATGGATCCTTTGAAGTATATCTTTCAGAAGCCTATACCAACCGGGCGATTGGCAAAGTGGCAAATATTGCTTACCGAGTTCGACATTGTATATGTGATGCGAACCGCTATGAAAGCCCAAGCCTTGGCAGATCATCTTGCCGAGAATCCCATCGATGAAGAGTACGAGCCATTAAAGACATATTTTCCTGATGAAGAAGTGTAATGTGTCAATGAATTCATTATAGATGCTGATCTAGGTTGGATGTTATTATTTCATGGAGTCGTCAATATGAAAGAACCCGGAATAGGTGCGGTTCATATCTCTGAATTAGGACAACATTTCCTGGTATCAGCACAACTTTGATTCTACTGTACTAACAATATGGCAGAGTATGAAGCCTGCATTCTTGGTTTGAGGTTAGCTGTTAATATGGGAGTCCAACAATTATTGGTGTTGGGAGATTCGGATTTGCTTGTCCATCAAATTCAAGGAGATTAGGAGACGCAAGATTTGAAGCTTATCCCGTATCGACAATGCTTGCAGGAGCTATGTCAACGGTTTGTGTTAGTAAAATTTAGGCATATTCCAAGGATTCATAATGAAATTGCTAATGCTTTAGCCACTCTGTCTTCAATGCTCCAACATCCTGATAAAGCCTACATGGCCCCAGTGCATATACAGAGTCGTGATCAGCATGCTTACGGTAATGCGGTTGAAGAAGAGCTCGATGGAGAACCCTGGTTCTTAGATATCAAGCGGTATATTCAGTAACATATGCCACAAACGATCAAAAGAGGACTATTAGGCATTTGGTTAGTGAATTTTTTTTAAGTTGGGGAATATTGTATGAGAGAACCCCAGATCTGGGACTTTTGAGGTGTGTAGATGCAAGAGAAGCCTCGGCAATCATGGTTGAAATATATTCTGGAATATGCAGGTCGCATATGAACGGTCATGTCTTGTCAAAGAAGATTCTTCGAGCAGGTTATTACTGGCTTACTATGGAAAAGGATTCTATTCAATTTGTTCGAAAGTGTCATCAATGTCAGGTACACGGTGATCTGATACGTTCTCCTCCTATTGAGTTGCATGCAATGGTCACTCCATGGCCGTTTGTGGGTTGGGGAATGGATGTGATTGGACCGATTGAGCCGAAGGCATCAAATGGACATAGATTCATTTTGGTAGCCATTGACTACTTCACAAAGTGGGTAGAAGCAGTAACTTTCAAGCCAGTGACAAAGAAGGTTGTGGTACACTTTGTTCATGCCAATATCACTTGTAGATTTGGAATTCCTAAGATGATCATTACAGATAATGCTGCCAATATCAATAGTTATTTGATGCAAGAAGTATGTCAACAGTTTAAGATTGCACATCGAAATTCTACTCCATATCGGCCAAAGGCCAATGGTGCTGTAGAAGCCGCAAATAAGAATATAAAAAAGATACTGCGAAAAATGGTACAAGGGTCTAGACTGTGGCATGAAATGTTGTCGTTTGCATTACTAGATTATCGCACTACTGTTCGCACTTCAACAGGGGCAACTCCATATTTATTGGTGTATGGGATAGAAGCAGTCATCCCTGCAGAAGTTGAAATTCCCTCTCTGTGAGTCATTGTAAAAGCAGAGATTGATGATGATGAATGGGTAAAAACCCGACTGGAATATTTGAGTTTGATTGAGGAAAAAAGGCTAATGTCTGTGTGTCATGGCCAGTTGTATCAAAGGAGGATGGCTCGAGCGTATGACAAAAAGGTCCATCCCAGGAATTTTGAAGTTGATCAGTTGGTATTGAGACATATCCTTCCTCACCAGGTTAAAGCGAAAGGCAAGTTCTCCCCTAACTGGCAAGGTCCCTTCGTTGTGAAGAAAGTGTTGCCCAATGGAGCCTTATATTTGACAGATACTAAAGGCAAAATGGCAGAAATGGCTATCAATGCTGATACGGTCAAAAGATATTATGTATGATATTTGATCCTTTATTGATTTTATTGCATGTTTAGTATTTGCATTTTTGAAGATTGATATGATGAAGGCATTTTATTCTTTTATCCAAACATTGTGTCATCCTTTGTTTACCCGTTTGAGCTTCGTTTATTTTTCTTTCATATCCCTATTTTGGAATCAAAATAGAGTCAAAGATAAATGTCAATAAAATAAGAATAAAAGAAAGAGTTTGAAAATAAAAAAAAATCAAATCAAAACAAAGAACAAGCTGATGGAACTACGTGCGACCTGATTCTCCTCTCTTGGGGGTGAGATACGTAGACTGTCCTATTTCAGGCTCGGTCCAACCAAATAAAAATTTAAGATTCTCCCAGTCAAAAAAACTGGGGCATGAGTTAATGTGTTGTTTGAGTCGATTCCAAAAGTTGTAAGTCCCACCCCCACTTCAAGTGTCGTTTGAACCTTTGGCCATCCTTTTCTAACCTTATCCAAAAGCCAAGTTACAACCAAAGAAAGTACTTCAGATCAATTTTGATAATGTTAAGGCTAAGCATGCAATGGATATGATGATGCATTGTAAGGTACCACGTGTCTCCCTCAGCATAAGAAATCAGGAAAAAATACAAAATGAGAGTCTTATTGGTGAAAACCCCATAGGCATCATAAGGTGATGGTGAGTTGAGAGAAATGAAAATGAGAGAGTCTTAATTGGTGAAAACCCTCGCAGGCACCATAAGGCGATGGTGAGTGGAGAGAAATAAAAATGAGAGAGTCTTATTGGTGAAAACCCTCACGGGCACCGTAAGGCGACGACGAGTTCAAGACAAAAGTGAAAAGTAAAAAGAAAGAGATTTGTTGGAAAAAGTCTTTCAAGATGTCGTCAATCGAATGTGATGTATGAGTCCAATGAATTTGAAGAAGCGGCTCAGCGGCAAAGGTACGAACTCAACAACAAATGGGGATTTTGGATACGAAGATCAGATAGCTTAATCCAAAATGCATGTCATACTCGTTGGAGCTGGTTGTCATATTTAGATAAGTTTTCTTTTTGAATATGGGACATTTCCCTTTTCTTTCATTTACATATTCATGCTTTTTGTCTTTTTATTGTCATTTATTAAAATAAAAGTCAGCATCATTTCGTTACATTTTAAGTCAAGTCTGCATCAAAACAAGCGAGAAAGGATTTCAAAATTTACTACCAGTCTTTTCAATTATATGAGGAAAAGCCAAGGAACAGTACAGGAAAGAAATATGATCGTAATTCAACACGAAACAAAGGAAGTCTATCAATCGACAGGCTGTTGGATTCGAGGAAGCATTCAGATTTGGGAAAAGGGTGCACCTCAGAGGCATGGTAAAATAGGAACCCATTTTTCGAGTCAGAACTCGTTTCCCTTAATCTGGATCCGAGGAAATGATGCGACAAGACAGGACAAGTGTTAGCAATTTGGAACAAAGATTAAAAGAACGAGTGCTGGGGCAGATACCTGAGAATCCAAGAGCTGCAAGCCACCACTAAGTTGTTAACTAACAAATTTTCTTTGTTGAAATAGGGGCAAAATTCGCTTCACTTAATTCAGCTACCATTGTAAATGCACGTCCGTGAGACTTTACTTTCAACTTAGGACCCTCTTGGAAAATGGGAATTTACTTTCAATTCAGGACCCTCCTGGAAAATGGGAATTTACTTTCAACTCAGGACCCTCCTGGAAAATGAGAATTTACTTTCAACTCAGGACCCTCCTGGAAAATGGGAATTTACTTTCAATTCAGGACCCTCCTGGAAAATGGGAATTTACTTTCAACTCAGGACCCTCTTGGAAAATGGAAATTTACTTTAAATCAGGACCCTCCTAAAAAATGGGAATTTATTTTATGTTCAGGATCCTCCTGAAAAATGGGAATTTACATTATGTTCAGGACCCTCCTGAAAAATGGGATTTTATTTTATGTTCAGGACCCTCCTAAAGAATGGGAATTTACTTTATGTTTAGGACCCTCCTAAAGAATGGGAATTTACTTTCTGTTCAGGACCTTCCTGGAAAATGGGACAACACTTTCAAAAATGAAATACTACTTTACTATAATTTTGTTTGGGATAATTTTCGTTCTAGTTTTTATTTTTGGGTTTCAGGAGCCCGCCTGAAGAACAGGGTGATGAAATAGCAAGTCAGGAGTCCGCCTGGAGAACAGAGTGAAAAAATGAAAAGTCAAGCAACAAAGTGATGGAATAGCAAGTCAGGAGCCCGCTTGGAGAATAGGGTGAAGAAATGAAAAGTCAACCAGCAAAGTGAAGTAATTGAAAGTCAACCAACAAAGTGATGGAATTGCAAGTCAGGAGCCCGCCTAAAGAATAGGGTGATAAAAGTCGAGTCAAGAGCCAACAGAAGCTGTATAGATAGGATTTTGTAATTTCATTTATGTTTTAACTTGTAATTTTCATTTTTTGATGTAATGACACTACCACTGACCGGAACCTCACTCGACTCTCCAACTCAGTATAGCCCACTTCTCTTCCAATCCTTTGAAATACCCGTGACTTGATTCTCTCATAACTTGGGTCGGTAGGATGTCTTAAGTCAAGACCCGATTGTCCTTCTTCCTTCTGTTTCTTTCTTTGAATAATGGTCGGGTCAAAATTTAGTCTCGCTGTCTACATCTTTATCTGAAAACACTTTGTGTTTACATTCAAAGGGGGAATGATGTAGACACCTAATTTCGTCCCTCCCCAATATCGTTTTTACCTATGTTTTACCTTATCCTACCGTGTACCCTCACCCGTGTGATAACCCCTCCACAAAATGACAAAAATAGCAATCCCCTAACTAATTCTATCTTATCCTATCAACCTACCCAATCAAAATAAAACATCCCTCCCCCACATTTCTTGGACACAAAGAATAGAGGATGTACACCAAAAGGGGTCCCACGGAGGAACTTGGGAGGAGAAGGCCAAGAACCCTTTTGTTTTCATTTTATATAGATACAGGGAATACAACATATATGGAGGAGGTTCTCTTTTTTTTTTCGAACATACACACAAGCCCATTTTCTTCGGTTTTTCTTCACTCACATCACACAAACAGTGAAGAAGGCAGATACACATCTCTCACAATTCATAGTCGAAATATACGCATAAACACATCGGTACATGCACAGATCGGAGATGGGAGCTGGACAGAGAGAAAATCATATAGAGGGAGAGATTTGAGCGTAAGAGAGAAGAAAGTTAAGAGAGATTGAGAGAGGGGAGAAAGATGTTGAACGGAAAGAGAAAGAGAGAAATGAAGGTAACAGAGAAACGATAAAAGGAAAACAGAGGTTGAACGGAACCAGCGAAAACCCGCCAAACTCACCCCAAATAGAACCATTTCCGTCATCAAATCCATCAAAAACATGAACCAAAACTGACCCCTATTTCAATTTCTTCGACTAAACAATCGCAGAGTAAGAATTTAATTGCAGGTCTCTTATTTTCTTTGCGATTCCACTAGAAGAAAGACGTATTAATACCCGTTTTCAATCTGTGGTGATGGCCTTATTTCATAAGGATCAAAACGACAAGGGCATTAATCAAAAGGGCAGGTTCACTTTCATACCCATGATCTTAACAAAAGTATATAAGGCTTTAACCAAAGTGAAGGGGGGAATGACGTTTTTTTAGGGCAGTAACGTTATGGATGATAGAGCATTTGCATGCGCCTTCTTTAGTTAGACCAGAAGTGGTAGATCGTTGTATTCCCAATCGAGTGAAAGCCATGGACTCCAGGTTGTGTTTGGATAAATTGTCACTACCCGTGGGAGTCGACGCTTGGATTGAATTTCTTGAGTCAAGAATCGGGGATAACATTTTGTGGACTTATCCTTGGCTTTGTCCAAAGATAATATTGTTGGGTTGTCAGACGCAGCTCCATTTAGTTATGTTAGGGCTTAATTGCACTAGACCATACACTCCTTCTAGGGTAATGCGCCATTTGGGTAGGCTGCAGGACGTGCCACCAGCAGTGGATTTTCTGAAAGATGTTGAGTACTTCAAGGACCAAGCCTTAGGTGAGAGCAAGTATGAGCAGTTTTGGAAGCATGCAACAAAGCTAGGTGTGGACACACTCAAAGAAAGTTTGGATAATCCGGGGTACACTCAGGGATATGGGGTCTGGCTTCAATCTATTCCTCGGGGTATCAGTCAACCCTTACCAGCACAGCTTAGAAGGAGAATACAGGAAGAATGCATAGTAGACGACCATCAGGACAAAAGTGCGGGGTCCAAAGCGGAAACATTAAGAGTTCAGTTAGCAGATTTGTTCAAGATGGTAGAAAGGTGTCAGAATAATCTTTCCAAGTGCACTCCTCATGAGAAAAGAATACGGGCCCAAAGTTTCTTCCTTTATATCAGGGTGTCTTTACAGGATATGCTACAAATTTTAAATGGGAGCAAGAGAACTTCACAAGCAGGTCCATCTTAGCCAGGGTCATTACGCAGAGCACTAGTCTGAAAGAGCATTTCTTATCTTTATTTAGTTTGAGTCTTTTATGTGTCTGTCATTGTAGGGTGGTGTCTGCTTCAAGTTAAAGTCAAGTTGTTTTTGGTATTAGGGTCTTTATTAGTAATTTCGCGTATGTCGTCTTAGGGGTCTAGAATGTTGTTTCGTATTTGTTGTTTAGTTTTAAAGTGGTCCTAAATTCTTTGTATGTTTTTTTTGTTTCTTTTGTCAAAATGCTACGATGTTACGTCTTTTCTTTGTTTTTGCAAAAAAAAAATTGTAATGTTTATGCGTATGCTGCCCGAACTACGCAAGATCTGATTCATGTACAACATGATACGTTGGCAACCTACTTTTGGGTTCGATCTAATCATTTTGTTTCATTGTTTTTCATTCTTTTTCCTCTTTTAAAGAAAAACAAAGGCCATAAAGAATGATAAAATAAAGGTAGATAACGAGAGAAGGGAAAAGAACGGAGATGGATACAAAAAAAAAAAAATAATAATAATAAAAAAATAATAATATGTGTGGAAAAAAATAAGTGTAGATAAAAATAGGGATGATGTTAAAATGACCTCGCTACCCTCAAAAGCTAGTAGAAGTGAACATGAATTTAGGATAATTTTATCAATGTGATTCCCATGCTTGTTGTGTGCCTCAGTCCTAACGGATGTCGTCTTTGATGAGCATGTTCTTTCAAATAACAGTGGTAGGTTTGCAACACTCTGGCTAGTCACCCTAGATCCAAAGCAAAGCTCGCCATGGATAGCAGGGAGATTGAAAATTCACTCATTGACCCGGATCAGGATCACAGGGAAGAAAGTTTAGAACACAATGATGAGGTAGTAAGGCTCAGGCAACAATTGATAGATTTACACCGAGCATGGGTCAGCAGAATACCTCTTGCTCCGCTCCCTAAAGGTCTTGGGAATATCTCTAGTTTACCACTGCTCTCTCGGGCGCAATTCTCTGCTCCTACTGATTCACCTAAGCACGCGCCAGGATTCACTCCGCGACATTATTATCCTGGCAGTTCTGGTGTGCCTTTGGCAGCTCCCCAATCAATACCCGCTGCCCAGCCAGTGCCACTAATCACACCGATATTCGTGGCTCCACCACCACATGAAACTCCCATATATGCTGTGCATCCCACAATGGGGCTTCCTAGGTCTTCCAGTGAGCCAGTATTAAAGGTTCTAGATAGTCAGTATTGTGCACCGGAGCCTACTTTGAGAATGAATGAACCGTATGGGTACACTCAGCCGCCTGTATTTCTATTTGATACGGAGAAACCTGTCGCAACTGAGGAACAAGAAATCGTAGCCTGAAAGTTGAAAAGTTTAGAACAGGCTATAAGGAATTTGTAGGGAATCGGAGATTATAGGAATGTTTCCTATAAAGATCTTTGCATGTTCCCAGACATCAACCTTTCCCTCGATTTTAAAATGCCCAAGTTCGAGAAGCATACAGGACATGATGATTCCATGGAACACTTGAAACGTTATTGCAACCAGTTGAGGGCTGCAGGAGAAAGGGAAGAGCTGCTCATGGCCTTCTTTGGCGAGAGTCTTTCTGATATGGCTTCAGAATGGTTTATCGATCAAGATATCGACAAATGGAACAGATAGGGTGACTTAGCTTCTGAGTTTGTTCAACATTTTCAATATAACATCGACTTGATTCCAAACGAAAAATCCTTGGTCAACATAAAGAAAAAAGGCACTGAAGGTCTTAGGGAATACGCGATAAGGTGGCGTGAACAGGCTGCCAGGGTAAAGCCTCCAATGAAAGAAAGTAAGTTGGTAGAAGTATTCATTCAGGCATAGGATGAGACCTATTTTCAACATTTACTTCTGGCAATGGGAAAATCTTTTATTGAAGTCCTCAAAATGGGGGAGATGATAGCGGACGGAATCAAGACCGGCCGAATAGTGAGTTTTGCCGCATTAAAAGCCACCACACAAGCAATTCAATGTGGATCTGGCATATTCAGAGGTAAAAAGAAGAAAGAGGACGTGGCGATTGTTGTAGCCGAAACCCACTCTTATCCCAAAAGACCACCTCGCCCCTATCCCCAATCCCAAGCCCAAGTCTACCCCTAAGCTCCATATATTCCTCCCCACCATTACTAACCTCCACAAAACCCTTTATATTTCATTCCACCACCCCCATACCTAGTATAAAGTGCACAGACATATGCCCAAACCCCTTCTTACCCGCAGTGGCGCACGTAAGTTCCACAAAATCACCCATTCGCTCCACCAAATTACCAAAACCCCTCCAGACTCGGTTTTTAACCTAGGCCCGAGTATAAGAAAGAGAAGGTGGTCAAAAATCAATTCACACCTCTTGGGGAGTCATATGCTAGCTTGTTTGATAGGTTGAGAAAGTTAAAGGTCTTAAGCCCAATTCAAGGAAGGCTTTCAAATCCACCGCTGAGGAATCTCGATTAGTTTTTAAGGTGTGCGTACTGTTCTGATATGCCAAGCCATGATATTGAGAAATGCTGGCATTTAAAGAGAGCTGTCCAAGATTTAACTTACACCAATCAGATGCTGGTCCAGGCCCCGGAGGGTCCAAACATTAACTAGAATCCGCTGCCAACCCATGCTGAAGCCAATATGTTAGAATTGATATGTGATGGGAAAGAGTCTTCAAGGTGTTATAAGCCTATTGTCAAGATACAGACCATTGAGGAGAAATCGATGAATGTAGTAAAGTCTTTGAAAGCAATGTCATTGAACCAGGAAGGAATGAGAGAAGATAAAGCCCAATAATGCACAAAGAAACCCCTGATCACAATACAAGGTGCTAGAAGGTATGTTGATTTAAGTCAGGATAAACCTAAGTTGATAGTGGTGGGAGCTCTGAGTCAGCCTATCTTGACGGTGAAAGGAGCATTGGCAGCGTCTATTGTTCTCAAATCGGTGACCCAACCTTCAATGGTTGATATAAAAAGGGTTCCCTGGAATTATGGGTGGACTGTGATGACCTATAATGGGAAAGAAGTAATGGAAGATGTAGATGAGGTAGGGGGTTTGACTAGGTCAGGAAGATGCTTCGTGCCTGAAAGCTTAAAAAAGGCCAAGCCAATGGTGAGTGGACCGTCATCTATCAAAAAGCCTATCACCGAAGAAGAAGCCGAAGAATTTTTGAAAAAGATGAAATTGCCAGAGTATTCAATAATAGACTAGTTGAAGAAAACCCCTGCTCAAATTTTCCTCTTATCTTTGCTGTTACACTCCAAGGAGCGTCGTGATATTTTACTGAAGGTATTGAATGAATCATATGTTCCTAGGGAGATTACAATAAACCAGCTTGATAAAATGGTTGGAAAAATCTTTGAGGTCAATTAGATCAGCTTTTCTGACGATGAATTGCCTGTTGAAGGTACAGGGCATAACCGGGGCCTTTACATTACAGTGAAGTGTGAAGATTTTTACGTCACTCATGTTATGATTGATGGAGGTTCAGCTGCAAATATTTTTCCTATTTCTACTTTGCAAAAGTTAAATATTAGTGCTGACAGGATCAGGCCCACCAATGTATGTGTCAGGGCTTTCGATGGTGCAAAATCAAATTCCATTGGCGAAATAGAACTAATGTTGACCATAGGGCCTGTTGAGTTTGCCATAGATTTTCAAGTATTGAATATAGACTCCTCTTACAATCTATTTTTGGGAAGGCCGTGGATCCACAAGGCCAAGGTGGTTGCATCTACACTGCACCAAATGATTAAGTTTGAGCATGACAGGCAAGAAGTGGTTATTCACGGTGAAGGAGATTTGTCTGCCTACGAAGATTGTCCCTTGTCTCTTATTGAAGCAAATAATGTAGAGGAGACATTCATCTATCAAATTTTTGATACAGTGCCAGTGAATCGTATCCTTGAATGGTAGGTTATACCGGGACCGCAATTTTCTTCTGCTTCTATCATGATGGTGAGTGAACTTTAGAAATACGGATTTGAGCTAGGAAAGGTTTGGGAGCGTCTCTGCACGGTCTAGTTTGTCCCATATGTCCGAGTGAGAATGTGGGCACGTTTGGTTTGGGATTTGAGCCTACGACTGAAGATCTAAAGAAAGCCAAGGGAAGGAAAAAGGAAACACGGTTACTCCCTCGCCCAATGCCAGTACTCAGTGAATCATTTGTTAAGAGCGGTGTCACGAAACATGTGGAATTTGAAGTTGAATTGGTTGATGACTGCCAGAACCTTTTTATTGATGTTGATATGGTCGAAGTAGGAGAAGGTACCAGTATAGTAGACATGAAATTCATAGGTCCAGCTGTCCAGCTCAATAATTGGGAAGTCACTCCTCTTCCCGTTAGAAGGGAGTTTTGGTAGTTTATTTTCTTTTTCTTCCTGTTTATTCAAGTTATTTCAGGGTTGTAATTCAGATATTAGTTTGTTTATGTTATGATGGCATCTATGTTTAAACCCTTCTATCTTTTTATTTAATGAAATGCAATGTCCCTTTTGATTCATGTCTAATATATTTTGTTTTTCTTTTTTTTTATATACAGTTCTCTTTATGCTGATTCTAATGACATGACATGCATGCGGAATTTTTAGCCTGACCTTAAAATCCAAACTAATCAAGATGTAATGAAGTAGGATGGGGAATATGATGAATAAGAAGCACTAGAAGAAATAAGCAAAGAGTTGGAACAGTTTGAAGACAAACCGAATCCTAATTTGAATGAGACTGAGCCAATAAATCTAGGGGATCAAGAAGATGTTAGGGAAACTAAAATCAGTGTACATGCTTTGCCACAACTAAAAGATGGAATGATTCAAGCATTAATTGATTGTAAGGATGTTTTTGCATGGTCTTATGATGATATGCCTAGTTTAAGAACTGAATTAGTGGCTCACAAATTGCCAACTGATCCCGCGTTCCCTCCTGTCAAACAGAAGTTGAGGAAGTTTAAAACGGATGTAAGTATTAAAATTAAAGAGGAAATTATGAAACAACTTGAAGCCAAAGTAATTTGAGTGGCTCGGTATCCCATGTGGTTATCCAATGTTGTTCCCGTACCAAAGAAAGATGGCAAAATTCGAGTGTGTGTTGATTACCGTGATTTGAATAGAGCAAGTCCGAAAGATGATTTTCCACTTCCCAATATCTATATTTTATTAGACAAGTGTGCTAAAAATGAGGTTGCCTCTTTTGTGGATTGTTATGCCAGATATCACCAGATCATTATGGATGATGAAGACGCAGAGAAGACGTCTTTTATCACACCATGGGGGACCTATTGTCATCGAGTGATGCCGTTCGGTTTGATGAATGCTGGAGCAACATACATGAGAGGCATGACCACTATGTTTCATGATATGATGCATAAGTAGATTGAGGTATACGTGGATGATATGATTATTAAGTCAAAAAGTCGGGCCAACTATGTTAAAGATTTAAGAAAGTTCTTTGAAAGGCTTTGCAGGTATAATCTCAAACTCAACCCAACAAAATGTGTATTTGGAGTTCCGTCTGGAAAGCTGTTGCGGTTTGTAGTAAGCCGTCGGGGGATTGAATTGGATCCCTTGAAAATCAAAGCCATTCAGGATTTTCCCCCACCCAAGAATAGGACAGAGATGATGAGTTTTCTTGGTAGACTGAACTACATTAGTAGATTTATTGCTCAACTCACAACTACTTGTGAGCCCATATTCAAGTTTCTGAAAAAGAGTGCTGTAGTAAAATGGACTGAAGAATGTCAGGAAGAGTTCGATCGAATCAAAAGATATTTGTCAAATCTGCCCGTGCTGGTACCCCCAGAGCCTGCGAGGCCTTTGATCTTATATTTATTAGTCATGGAAAATTCTTTCGGTTGTGTCCTGGGTCAACATGATGTCACAGGCAAAAAGGAGCAGGCTAGTTATTATCTTAGCAAGAAGTTCACCGCATATGAGGCCGGGTATACTCTTCTTGAAAGGACGTGTCGTGCCCTAGCTTGGGTAGCACAAAAGTTGAAGCATTATCTCTCATCTTATACTACTTATCTCATCTCCCGCATGGATCCTTTAAAGTATATCTTTCAGAAGCCTATGCCAACTGGTCAATTGGCAAAGTGGCAAATATTGCTTACCGAGTTCGACATTGTATATGTGACTTAAACCGCCATGAAAGCCCAAGCCTTGGCAGATTATCTTGCCGAGAATCCCATCGATGAAGAGTACGAGCCATTAAAGACATATTTTCCTGACGAAGAAGTGTCGTGTGTTGATGAATTCATTATAGAAGCTGATCTAGGTTGGAGGTTATTCTTCGATGGAGCCATCAATATGAAAGGAGCCAAAATAGGTGCGGTTCTTATCTCTAAATCGGGACAACATTTCTCGATAACAGCACAACTTCAATTCTACTGTACTAACAATATGGCAGAGTATGAAGCCTGCATTCTTGGTTTGAGGTTAGATGTTGATATGGGAGTCCAACAATTATTGGTGTTGGGAGATTCGGATTTTCTTGTCCATCAAATTCAAGGCAATTGGGAGACGCAAGATTTGAAGCTCATCCTGTATCGACAATGCTTGCAGGAGCTATGTCAATGGTTTGTGTTAGTAGAATTTAGGCATATTCCAAGGATTCATAATGAAATTGCTGATGCTTTAGCCACTCTGTCTTCAATGCTCCAACATCCTGATAAAGCCTACATCGACCCAGTGCATATACAGAGTCGTGATCAACATGCTTACTATAATGCGGTTGAAGAAGAGCTCGATGGAGAACCCTGGTTCTTAGATATCAAGCGGTACATTCATTCAGGAGAATACCCAGCATATGCCACCAACTATCAAAAGAGGACTATTAGGCATTTGGCTTGTGGATTTTTCTTAAGTTGGGGAATCTTGTATAAGAGAACCCCAGATCTGGGACTTTTGAGGTGTGTAGATGCAAGAGAAGCCTCGGCAATCATGGTTGAAATACACTCTGGAATATGCGGGTCGCATATGAACGGTCATGTCTTATCAAAGAAGATTCTTCGAGCAGGTTATTACTGGCTTACTATGGAAAAGGATTCTATTCAATTTGTTCGAAAGTGTCATCAATGTCAGGTACACGGTGATCTGATACGTTCTCCTCCTATTGAGCTATATGCAATGGCCGCTCCATGGCCATTCGTGGCTTGGGGAATGGATGTGATTGGACCGATTGAGCTGAAGACATCAAATGGACATAGATTCATTTTGGTAGCCATTGACTACTTCACAAAGTGGGTAGAAGCAGTAAGGCGACGACGAGTTCAAAAGAAAAGTGAAAAGTGAAAAGAAAGAGATTTGTTGGCGAAAGTCTTTTAAGATGTCGTCAATCGAATGTGATGTATGAGTCCAATGGATTTGAAGAAGCGGCTCAGCAGCAAAGGCACGGACTCAACAACAAATGGGGATTTTGGATAGGAAGATCAGACAGCTTAATCTAAAATGTATGTCATACTCATTGGAGTTGGTTGTCGTATTTAGATAAGTTTTCTTTTTGAATATGAGACATTGCCCTTTTCTTTCATTTACATATTCATGCTTTTTGTCTTTTTATTGTCATTTATCAAAATAAAAGTCATCATCATTTCTTTACATTTTAAGTCAAGTCTGTGTCAAAACAAGCGAGAAAGGATTTCAAAATTTACTACCAGTCTTTTCAATTATATGAGGAAAAGCCAAGGAACAACTCAGGAAAGAAATATGATCGTAATTCAACACGAAACAAAGGAAGTCTATCAACCGATAGGCTGTTGGATTTGTGGAAACATTCAGATTTGGGAAAAGGGTGCACCTCAGAGGCATGGTAAAATACGAACCCATTGTTCTAGTCAGAACTTGTTTCCCTTAATCTAGATCCGGGGCAATGATGCGACAAGACAGGGAAAGTGTTAGCAATTTGGAACAAAGATGAAAAGAACGAGTGCTGGGGCAGAGAAGCCAAGAGCTGCAAGCCACCACTCAGTTGTTAACTAACAAATTTTCTTTGTTGAAATAGGGGCAAAATTCGCTTCATTTAATTCAGCTACCATTGGAAATGCACGTCCGTGAGACTTTAATTTCAACTCAGGACCCTCCTGGAAAATGGGAATTTACTTTCAACTCAGGACCATCCTACAAAATGGGAATTTACTTTCAATTCAGGACCCTCCTGAAAAATGGGAATTTACTTTCAACTTAGGACCCTCCTGAAAAATGGGAATTTACTTTCAACTCAGGACCTTCCTGGAAAATGGGAATTTACTTTCAATTTAGGACCCTCCTGGAAAATAGGAATTTACTTTCAACTCAGGACCCTCCTGAAAAATGGGAATTTATTTTATGTTCAGGACCCTCCTGAAGAATGGGAATTTACTTTATGTTCAGGATCCTCCTGAAAAATGGGATTTGATTTTATGTTCAGGACCCTCCTAAAGAATGGGAATTTACTTTATGTTCAGGATCCTCCTGAAAAATGGGACTTTACTTTCTGTTTAGGACCTTCCTGGAAAATGGGTCAACACTTTCAAAAATGAAATACTACTTTACTATAATTTTGTTTGGGATAATTTTCATTCTAGTTTTTATTTTTGGGTTTCAGGAGCCCGCCTGAAGAACAGGGTGATGAAATAGTAAGTCAGGAGCCCGCCTGGAGAACAGAGTGAAGAAATGAAAAGTCAAGCAACAAAGTGATGGAATAGCAAGTTAGGAGCCCGCTTGGAGAATAGGGTGAAGAAACAAAAAGTCAAGAAGCAAAGCAAAGTAATTGAAAGTCAAGCAACAAAGTGATGGAATAGCAAGTCAGGAGCCTGCCTGGAGAATAGGGTGATAAAAGTCGAGTCAAGAGCCAACAGAAGCTGTATAGATAGGATTTTGTAATTTCATTTATGTTTTAACTTGTAATTTTTATTTTTGATGTAATGACAGAGCTGCGGACCGAAAACTCGATGGAACCTCACTCGACTCTCCAACTCAGTATAGCCCACTTCTCTTCTAATCCTTTGAACTACCCGTGACTTGATTCTCTCATAACTTGGGTAGGTAGGCTGTCTTAAGTCAAGACCCGATTGTCCTTCTTCCTTCTGTTTCTTTCTTTGAATAATGGTCGGGCCAAAATTTAGTCTCGCTTCTACTTCTTTGTCTGAAAACACTTCGTGTTTACATTCAAAGGGGGCATGATGTAGACACCTAATTTTGTCCCTCCCTGATATCGTTTTTACCTATTTTTTACCTTTCCTACCGTGTACCCTCACCCGTGTGATAACCCCTCCACAAAATGACAAAAATAACAATCCCCTAACTAATTCTATCTTATCCTAACAACCTACCCAATCAAAATAAAAAATCCCTCCCCCACATTTCTTGGATACAAAGAAAAGAGGATATACACCAAAAGGGGTCCCATGGAGGAACTTGGGAGGAGAAGGCCAAGAACCCTTTTGTTTTCATTTTATATAGATACAGGGAATACAACATATATGGAGGAGGTTCTCCATTTTTTTTCGAACATACACGCAACCCCATTTTCTTCTTTTCTTCTTCACTCACATCACCACATAGTGAAGAAGGCAGATATACATCTCTCACAATTCATAGTCTAAATATATGCATAAACACACCGGTACACGCACAGATCGGAGACGAGAGATGGACAAAGAGAAAATTATTTATAGGGAGAGATTTGAGTGTAAGAGAGAAGAAAATTAAGAGAGATCGAGAGAGGGGAGAAAGATATTGAACGGAAAGAGATAGAGAGAAATGAAGGTAACAGAGAAATGAGCGAAGGAAAACAGAGGTTGAACGGAACCAGTGAAAACCCGCCAAACTCACCCCAAATAGAACCATTTCCGTCGTCAAATCCATCAAAAACATGAACCAAAACTGACTCCCGTTTTAGTTTCTTCGACCAAACAGTCGCAGAGTGCGAAATTAATTGCAGGTCTCTTATTTTCCTTGCGATTCTGGTTTGGGTTGATAAGAAATAGAATAAAGGGGTTTGATCGATTGG
>NW_025855245.1:145080-158330 GCF_002878395.1 Capsicum annuum
AAAATAATTATAAATCACAATAAGTACCTTGAGAAAATTGAAGGAAAGGTATCTTTTAAGTCTTGAATGAAGGATTTGTGATATTGACCAACAGGTCAAACATCATTAGGAAACTTGATTAAATTAATTGTGGACTTGGTTAATATTTTCAAAACTTTCTAATATTTTCAAAAATACAAATCAACCCAACCCACACCCCACTTCAATCCAAATCAACCACTCTCTCCTCTTTCTCGACGCTTCTCTCAACTCTCTCCCAACCAACAGTTCTGCAAAATTTCTCCCTTCAACCCCCGACGACAAATAGTTGGGCTTCGAGTTCCCCTCTTTAATTTAATCAACCTGTCTCTCATCCCTCTCTCGACAGCTTCTCTCAACTCTCTCCCCACCAACTGTTCTGCAAATTTCTTATTTCAATCCTCGACGACTTCAACATCTGACTACAAATAGTTGGGATTCCAGTTCCTTTTTGACTTCAATCGACGTGACAGCCTTGCTCTCCGGCCACAACAGCTTAGAATTCTTCATCGGTCCTTTTCTTCTTTTACAGGAAAAAATTTATGGCCTTTTAGTTTTGAAGAAAACGAAGAACTTAAGACAACTTCTCTTATAGTATTGGTTAACAATTTCAATATTTATTGCACTAATTTGAAATACGGTCTGAATAAAACCTTAATTTCTGGTACTTTTTCTCTTCTCTTCTCTTTTCGAAGTGAATTATGATATTTTATTGTTTGTTGCATTTTTTTGAAGTTTGATTTTTATTGTTTGTCTTTATAAAAACAAAAGGACAATTTGGTTTGATTTGTTTTGTTCTTGTTCTTGGTAAAAATGGTGAAATTGTTTTTTTTTGTTTAACAAAATCGTGCTACTGTTTCCTCTGGCAGATTACCCATCTGGTGCAACATATTAACTATCTAATGCAACAAATTCATCATATGATGCAACAGATAAACCATCTAATCGGCAAGAGGAACCATCAGATTACAATTATGATGCAACAGATTAATAATCTGATGCAATAGCTTTACCATATATAGCAATATATTATGCTTCGAATAAAAAATCTGATGCAACTAATTAACCATCTGGTGAAATGGAAGAACCATCAGATTAATTATCTGATGCCACAGATGAACCTCCTATTGGATAAAATCCTACCAACTCTTCCTACAGTAAAAGTCCAAGACTTGATTTTTCCAACTGATCATTCATCTGCCATGATAGACGACCCTATGTTGGAAGAAATCTAAACAATATTGACCGTTGATAACTATTCCAACAAATCACTCATGTGTTGTAATAGATGTGTGACCTGTTGCACAGACCATTCATCTTTCTCAACAGATGAGTGATATGTTTTGTATTGTCGCAACAGATTACTCAGCCGTTGCGACGGATTATTTAACTGTTCCAACAGATCACTCATATGTTGCAACAGATAATGTTGTGTTATATATTTAACAGACCATTCATCTGTCTTAAAAGATGGGTGGTACGTTTTGTATTGTTGCAATATATTACTCATCTTCTGCAACAGTTTGGTTATATGCTACAACAGATATACTACCTGGTGCAACAGATCGGTGATCTGTTGCAACTGTTATTTTACTATTTTGCTTGTTTGATATACTGTTATGTAACACCCCGCATTTTGGGCTAGAATAAAAACCATGATTTTGATGCGTTGATAATCCCGAAGCCATAAATCCTATGCCAATATGGTATCTTAATTAATTGCATAGTATGTGAATCCATTCAAGCTTGAATTTACACCATAGAGGTCCTTGAACTCAAGGACGAGTTGAAACTATTTCGATCGATTAAGTTTTAGTGGACATTGTAATTTGTGTCATCTTCCATCGACCATAACTCTCTGTATATGTCGAATTAGAGAGCCTACTATGTGTCAAATCATAGGTCTTCAAGTTATCTTTCCAACGATACCAATTTTGCTAAAATCCGACACCCGAGCAAGAAGTTATGGCCTTTCAAAGTAGTAGGCAGCACCTATGTAACCATAGGCGATAGCATAGGCACCGCCTATGTAAAACATAGGCGATAGCATAGGCACCACCTATGTAAAGGTTTCAGGTGACTTAAACACTCCATTTTTGGGGCAAAATGGTCCTTTTCCACCCTTATTTAGCCATAAACACAAAATTCAGTTCCTAAAGACCCCAAAATGCACCTTCATTCATCCAAATTGTTCAAGAACTCTCTCTAGGGTTTCAAAATAAAAACCCAAATAGTTCAAGATTCAACCATGGGTTTTCAAAATAAATTGAAGATTTGGAATCTCCGCAACGTAGGCTTCAAGAAGCACCTATCATATTCTCATATAGAGGTACGTGGGGTTATCCAAAAATCTCATGGGTGTAGTTTCTATGAACATGCATGCTTTTAAATGGGGGGTTTTCAATCAAATGCTAATAACTTGCTTTCAATATGATTTCTAAGTCATTTTCTTTATGTTATGGGAATTGTTTGCCTATATACTTCAATGGTTGAAACCATGCATATGTGATTTGAGATTTTCCATGGAAGTTTGATAAATATGAATGATAAATTGTTTTCAAATTCCCATGATAATGTTTCGATACTCCATATTATATTGTGATCAACAAAAGAGAGGATGAATTTGAAATAAATATTGTTCACCACTTGTAAATGATGAAGCACCTTGGTTTTTACATGATTATGTATATGTGGATGTGATATTGATGACTTACAATTCAGTTATGACGATACTCTTCAGAATACGATATGTGATTGAATAAGATGAAATTTGAATGCATTGATTTTACATGAGAAAGGTGGATGCCCGAAGAAGGCATTTGAGACACAAGGGCTCATCGCTGGAAAAATGTGTTTGTTGACACGGAATATTATTACCAGGCTAAGTGATCTTGTGTACTTGACTTCATGTCATTCCCAAATTGGGACTATCGGTAGGGGCCCGGGCTAAGTGATCTTAGGAACTACCATTGGGTCTAGACACCATGCTTCATGGTCTTGTGTGTCTCTCCCTCACTTATACTCTAATCTCGGTGGCAATCGATGTTTGATAGTTGGTATAAATTATGTAGGGTATTCCTCCTAGCTCAATTGCATTTCATCGTTGTTGAGAAACTATTGCACTACGTCCATGTTTTTTCAAATGATTTGATACGAAATTTTTTTATAATGGCTCTCAACCATATTTTGTAAGAATATTATGTTTTGTTTTGATATCTCTGCGTGCCAGTACTTTTGTACTGACCTCCTCCCCTCTCTAACCTCCCAGGTTCAGAGGCCCAATCTAGGGGCCAAGAGAATCAGTAGATCATTCAGACAGAGTTGCAGAGACAAGTGGTGAGCCTTCTATGTTTCGGAAGGTCTTATGTCCTGCAGTCTTTTTATCTTATATTAGTTTTGGGTCTGCTGGTGGCCTTGTCCCAGTTTTCAGATAGATATTGTTTCAGTCATGTAGGAGAGATTTCGCAGACGGTTTTAGAGATGTTGATTTAGATTGTGGGAAACTATTCCCCATTTTTTTTTCATATGATTCTTGACCATGTTTCCATTATATTGTGTATCTTCTGTATATCTTTTGTCATGAATTATATGCATGATTATCAGACAGATAGGGGTGTTTCGGGCCTTTATGGTTTGGAATGCTCATCACGGCCAGGGCCCTGGTTCGGGTCATGACATGTTATCATTTTTAACGATGATTAATAAACAATAGTATATTATTTTATGTTCTTGTTAATTTTAGATAATATGGTTCCCAAAAGAACAGAAACCGAATCAAGTCCAAGTAAAGGAACAAGTGAAGCAGCTAGGCTACATCCACCACTCTATGAGCTTGCTTTAAAATGTTATCTCAATCGGGAGTAGAATATGATGAACACGGGGAGGAGGACTGTTTTAAAAGAGATGATGCAGATGCTAATAGCCCTTCCACCGAAGAGTTGGTCAAAGCCTTCAGCATTGATCGTTATCCTGTGAGAATGCAGTGCGATGGTGCCGCAAATTTAATGGGTGATTTCGTGGTTAAGTCGTCCATGGGAAAATATTTCGACGTCTTCAGAAAAATAATTCGAGAATAAAAGTTCGATGCTTATTTCAGGGACAGCTGCTTCGGGAAATATCTTGATTTGCCGGAGAACAACAATGCTCGTTTCCAAATAAAAATAGTATATGAACTTCTCAAGCGTAGGTTTATGTATGAAAACAAAGATAAGATGGATGAGGTGTGGATAAATTACTGTGGCATACCTGTTTGTTTTGGTTGGAAGGAGTTTTTCATAGTTACTGGACTAAAATGTTATTCTCCTTCTGAAGTTATATCTATTCTAACCCAAAAAAAGCACCCCGCACAGCCAGAAAAGGAAAAGGCAAGCCGTATGATCGTGATGACCTGGTATCCATTGTTGGTCCAAGCTTCAAAAACAAAAATTTGATAGAAGCATTGAAAGGTAAAGGACTTTCAAAAAAGCACAAGCAGTCATTGTGCTTGGTTTGTTTTGTATATAATATTCTTTGGGCGAGAGACGTTAAAAACAACATAAGCTTCAGTTTAATAAAGCTCTCCGAAGATCTTGAGGCATTTAACAGCTATCCATGGGGGTATGAAAGCTTCAAAATGACTGTCAAATATTTGTTGACTCCGTTAGCACCAAAGACAGTCAACTTATATGGCTTCCCATGGGCTTTCATGGTAAATGTTTCTTTCTTCTATTATGATATCATTCATTTTTTTGCTCAATAATGGTTTTGATTTATTGGCATTATTTTATAGGCTTGGGCATTTGAAGTCATTCCTTATTTGAGAAAACAAGTGAACTACCAGGAAGGAGTTTCCTGTCCAAGAATCTTGAGATGGTTGTCGGCCAAAACTCATAAAAATGCAAAATTTCTTGATCTCTTCAACCCCCCGAAGGATGCAGTAAGTATAATTATAATTAATTTTTTCTTTTAATTAATGTTTTTTTTTGAATGATCTAATCATCATTCTAATATATGTAATGATTTATATTAGAATGTGCTAGTTCCGATCAATCGAGAGTTGAAGATTTCATTTTTTCTTACTTTACGGTTTGTGCAAACTTTATCCGACCCTAAGGTCATCGATAGAATAAAAATGGAATTATTTGGAGCAACAGCCATTACAAGAAAACAACTTTAGAGAGTGGGCTTGTTGTTGTTGATTGAGCTGTTGGTGGTGGTAGTGGTGCTACTATTGGTGCTAATGATGCTCCTCGTACAGTATTTAAAGCAAACCATTATGAGTATGATCATACTGGTTATACAGATTCTTCCTCTCCCAGCGAATGTTCTGAATGCAAATGTCAAGATTGCAGGGCGAAACATGATGTAGTGAATAATACTATTAATGAATTAACTGATTCTGTAAAGGAATTGATATCTAAGAGGGGTCTCATTCCATCAAAGAGGATTTTATTTCCATCCGCTCCATTAGATATTAGGGCTAAGAGGAGAAGGAGGGTGATTTCCAGGGCATTATCAGGCATCCAAAAAAGCAAAATTGCAACTCCTCTGTCTGCGTGTTGCACTGAGCAGCGTACAATGTCCAAAGGAGAGCATCACGAGCTAAAGAAGGTGAATATATTATATGTCTTCCAACTGACAAAAAAAACAGACACATATCTGTTTCAACTGATGACATATCTGCTGAAAATTATCAAACAGATATATACATCTATTGCAACAGTTGACTAACTTGTTGCAACAGTTAACTAACCTATTGCACCAGATACTTTATTTGGTGCAACATATGTCTCGTCTATTTTAGCAAATCAAACATCTCTTCATACAACTTTTATTTGTACCAATAGACGATCTATCTGCTGCAACAGATGATTCATATGTTGCAACGGATGATTCATTCATTGGAAATTATCACACAGGGTCTTCCTCATGTAAAAATTTGTCCCAAAAGTTGATTCATTATTGCAACAGAAATATAATATGTTTGGGATAATTTAAAATGGGAGGAAGACCTGTTTTATTTGCTAGAAGAGATGAGTTATCCTTTTCTATTTTGTTGTATCTCCGTGATTAGCATTGACCAATTCTGGCTTTCTAGGTGGATGTAGAAGAAGCTACTGCTAAACAGCATTGACAATATTCTACTCTTTTTATGGAAATACGGAGAACAGAAAGCGCATAAACCATACGCAAGTGACAATGAAGATTCACGACTAGCAAAGACGAATTCCATAGCACCGGATGAAGAACAACTTGTCCATACTAAGTAGATCTTTATAGCTTGAGCCTTTCAAAGCAATCCTTGGCAGTATACTTAAATTGTTATTGATGTATTTGTTGAGATCTGTACCCATAACAATTTTTTAACATTTAATTTATTCGTTGACTTATTTCAGCTAATTTATGAAGGTTTCAATTTATTTTATTTTGTCTACAAATTTTATTTATTTCTTAGATTTGAACTTATAAAATGAAAAGGAATACTAGATTCAAATATTGCAATAGATAATGTATCTGTTGCAACAGATGACACATCTATTGGGAAATTCGAATAGATTTAGACATATGTTGCAACAGGTAGGTGATCTATTGAAATTTATCAAATAGGTCTTTCCACTATTGCAACAGATGGACTTTTGATAAAAACATCAAGATAATGCAACAGATGACACATCTATTGAAAAAAAAAAGAACAGATTTAGACATATGTTGCAACAGATGGACTTTATTTGTTGCAACAGACAACACGTCTATTGGAATAATCGAATAGATTTATACATATGTTGCAACAGGTAGGTTATTTGTTGAAATTTATCAAACATGTCTTCCCACTATTGCAACAGATGGACTTTAGATTAAAATATCGAGATAATGCAACAGATGACCAACCTATTGCAACAGATAAACTATATGTCAGAACAAGTAGGATAACTGTTACAACGGATGGAGAATCTGTTGCATTATGAAAATTCAACTTTTGTTAGATATAAAAAATTGCCACTACGTTTAAAAAGGTTAAAGTGAATTGAAATAAAAAAGGCGCAATCCATCGACGTGTTCATTTCAAACACCTAAAATAAAATAGGCATCAAGTAGACATGTTCATTTTAAAGACGTAAAATAAAATAGACATCAAATGTGTTAGTGTCAGTCCTAGCACATTTCGCTGACTTGCCGTCACTTGGCCCCCAATAGTCATTTTCCCCCCATTGTCTTATTTATTCATCTTCCTCCTAAAATTTAATCCTAAATTCCCAAATCTTCTTCTTCATCATTATCTTCTTTTATCTATCCAAATTCTTCAAATTATTACTTTCATTTTTTCCAACTGACCTTGACAATGTCGAGCGCATCTTCCACTATTTTTTGTGATAAAGATTTTTGATATTGTAAGTGCGGTCATGAAGCTCTGTTAAAGACTTCTTGGACTCAACAAAATTCGAGTCGTAGGTTTTTTACTTGTAAAATTTCAAAGGTAATAATTTTTTATTTAATTAATTGATTAATTATTGACTTGTAATTGTTTTGTAATTGTGTTCTCTTTTTTATAGAAATTGGGTGGATTCAATTACTTTGATTGGTACAAAGAACGACACCGTTCACAAGCAAATCATGTAATCTGGGGTTTGTTAAACAAAGTCAAGGCTTCTGAAGAGAAATAAAATCGAGCAAGAAGATACTACATTGTTGCCGTTATTGCTACTGGTTTGATGTTGTTGGGCACATGGATATTGAAGCCTAATTGCTGAAATTTTTATGGTGGTGTGTGTATTTGCTACTGGTTTGTTGTCGATGAGCACATGGATATTCAAGCGTAACAGTTGGAAAATATCAAAAAGATTTAGGCATATGTTGTAAAATTTAGGTCATCTGTGGAAATTATCAAACAGGTCTTCCCACTGTTGCAACAGATTAGACTTAGATTATTAGATTATTCATAGAAATTATCAAATAGGTCTTCCCACTGTTGCAACAGATTAGACTTAGATTATTAGATTATTGGATTATTCAAATAGGTCTTCCCACGGTTGCAACAGATTGACAATCTAATCTATTGCATTATAAAAAACTCAACTTTCATCAGAAAAAATTATTGCCACTACATGTACATGTAATAAAGTAAAGGGTGACTTGAAATTAAAAATTTATATTTCACAGGCTCTTCTATATACACAGGCTTCAAGTGTCCGGTTAGTACCCCATAAGCCCAGACCTTTTGTAGGTTTGCCACAGCATTGTCGTACATAAAAGTTGTTGGCTTAGCCATTTCTGTGCTGGTCAGCAAACATTCGATGCGTGAAAGAGTGTGCTAGCCGCTCGCTTTAGCAGCATGATCTTTTGGAAGGATCATTCCCCTGTTTCGACCTTCAAAATCCCATGATTTCTTCATCAACACTTTCTTTGGCAAATGATTCACCAGTTTACTCTCCCTCAACAAGATGGAAAACAGCACCATCAGTGGCTCCACGAGGAGAAAAAGATCAAAATCGTCGATAAGAGGTATGTTGGATTCATAAATATTGATCTTTCCCTCCTCGAGTAGTATCTCAATAGCCCGATTGTAATACCTCGAAAAATGGATCCCGGAGCGTCACACGCTACTTGAGGCTACGAGTAGCCCCAAGCTAACCCTTTGAGCTATTTTTATTCAGTTCAACACAAATCGACGGGGTTTTCATAAATAACCCTCAAATATCAACAGAGTAATCATCATCCAAGAATAAAAGAATTTCAAAAAGATAACAAAATAGGACTTATTAGTCAACTCCCAACATCTATACTAGTCTGACAAGCCTCTAAGAAAATCAATAAAATCAGCGAGCCATTGAGACATGCCCCAACTGACTCATACTCAGTTATCAAATGTAAATAATTCCGTGAAACCAACATCAAACATCACGTCCTTGAAACATAAGGACTCACCACAATAGAGGATATAGAACAGCGTGCCTAAAGAATCATTGTCGAACTTGGAACTGAGCACCTGAACCTACATTCCAAGAAAATGCAGCCCACATCTGAAGATGTGGGTCAGTACCATGGAAAGGAACCGAGTATATGGGGGAGTATGTAGTTGTAAAAAAAATCATCATCAAAAATATTTATAAGAAATATGCAGGATGTATGAAAGACTCACATAACTCGAAGAAAATCATCATAATCATGAGAGGATGAAATAATTACAATAACACATATGAGTCATCATAAAATTTGTCAATCACTTTCAGTTCATCATGAATATCAATTCACACCCAATGTAAATATCATTTAAATCTTTGGAAAGAATAACTTTCACAATTCCACTTTCAAATCACTTCACCATTCACCATAGACGCAAGGAAACACAGGACATCCTATAACCGACATAAACCATGTAAGCTACATGGAGTCCAACGTACAACCCACGTTGAGGAGAGCCATCCTATCCTTGCCATCGGAGTAGGACTATCGATATCAAATCCACACAAACTAGTGATCACTATATAAATCAGCTTCAGGCTCACTCCTACGGGGGCATGTAGTTCTAGGGAAGTAAGGTCGCTTTATACCTCCCACTTGGTGCTAAAGATTTCTCCCGGACTTAGCTCAGATCATTTCAAAGACAATCCACAATAAAACAATTTTAGTAATATATAAATATACATCGGGAGCCATCATGCTTCCCATCTATCAAAATCAATTATGTTGTGGATTTCTTTCACACTCGAGTTCAAAACAACTCCATTAAGACCAAAAGTTCAGATCATTCAAAATATCTCAAATATTAAACATCAACGTGCTTATAACACACACTTTCTCAAAAAAAACACAATTTCCAATGGGGATTCACGACTCAAATATCAAAATCATGATAAATATCATTCAAAATTCATGCTTTATATCTCCACACATGTAAATTCATCTTTCAAAATCATAAACATCAAGATTTCATAATAATCATCATAAGATATGGGTTCATGCTTCAAATTCATAAAAATCAAATAAAAATTATGCCTTTGTAAAGAAAATTACTTTTGGGCACAAGAACAAAAAAGAGTTATTGTTGAAAAACCCCACATACCTTGAATGATGAACTATAGATTGATACTCATTTTTGAGATGTTAATCGTGCCTTTGAATGATGGTTCTTGGAGTTCTTTAACTAAGAACTTGGAATCTTGAATAAATTTGCAGAGTTAATGGTGAACTTTGGAGGTTCTTGAAGTTGGATGTAGGAGCTTAGGGTTTTCTTTTTGAGGGAGTATAGTATATCACCTAGATCATTGTGTATGAGGAGTTATGATCATTTGGAGTTGACCCAAAAATTCACTTTTGATAGGCTGAAGTAGATCGACCATAACTTTTTTGCTCCGATAGACAAATTGGATGAAACCAATTTCATTGGAAAGAGGATTCGCAGATCTTTCTGGTTATATATGGTAGATCACCCAGATAATTATGTACAAGGAGTTATGATCATTTAAATTAGAGCAAAAATACGCCAGGCCTCAGTACTTTTTCCTGCACATTTTACAGTTCACTACTATTCACGGTTTGATCGGAATGTTCATAACTCGTCGCTCGGGTGTCCGTTTTGGATGATCCACATATCGTTGGAAAGATTATTTGATACTCTACGCAATGGGGGGTTATAATCTGAGACATTATGCATGAAAAATTTATAATTCATTCTAGAAGATAGAACCCAACACGTTTACGCACAAAATTTTAACAAAAAATTTCCCAGGGTATTACATCATCCCCCCCTTGGAAACATTCATCCTCGAATGCCGCTAGACATGACAAGATTAGATAGGGAATAGAGCATACAGCTGAAACCATTCGTTAGACTCATCACCACATTGTTTCTCACTCTAAATGAAACATAGAATGCATAAATTCAAGAAACTGCAGCTGAACACATAATAAATGATAGCTGAACTGCTGTAACTTTTATCAAAAGTGCATGATTTAGTAAAGAACCGTACCTTCATCTTGATTGGAGTTAACATAAAATAGGTGCGGGTACTTGGATCGCATATCCACCTCGGCTTCCCAAGTTGCACCCTCAATAGATTGGTTTCGCCACAACACCTTGACCAAGGGAACTTCTTTGTTCCTTAGTCTTCGGACACTGAAATCAAGAATCTCAACAGGAATCTCATCAAAAGAAAGATTTTCTTGAATGTCAGCACTCACAGAGGAATCCACTACCACAGCATCGCTAATATGCTTTCTAAGCATGGATACATGGAAATTGGATGAGCAAAGGATAACTCGGAAGCCAACTCGACCTCATAAGCTACCTTACCAACACGGATAAGAATTTTGTAAGGACCAAATAACGGGGACTAAGCTTCCCCTTCTTTCCGAATCTCTTCACCGCCCTCAGGCTTGAAATTTTCAGATACACTAGGTCACCAACTTCAAACTCAAGGTCTCTTCTTCTAACATCCGTATATGACTTTTGATGACTCTGCGCAGTTTTCAACCTTTCCCTAATCAACTTAACTTTTTCCATAGCCTCAAATACCGAATCAGAACCACTTACAGCTGCTTTACCCACTCGAACCAACCTATGGGAGATCTACACTTCCTTCTATATAAGGCTTCAAATAGAGCCATGCCAATACTAGAGTGGAAACTGTTATTGTAAGCAAACTCTATCAATGGTAAATGATCATCCCAACTTCCCTTAAAGTCAAGTGCACAAGCTCTCAACATATCCTCTAAGGTCTGGATGGTCCTCTCAGCCTAACCATCGGTTACAGATGAAAAGAAGAACTCAAAAGCACTTGGGTACCAAGAACCTTCTAAAAAGCTTTCTAAAATTACGAACTGAACTGAGTACCCCTATCCAAAATGATAGATAAAGGAACTCCATGTAGTCTGACTAGCTCTCGGATATACAATCTAGCGTAATCCTCAGCAGTATATGAAGTATGAACAGGCAAAAAATGAGTAGACTTAGTCAACCTATCAATCACAACCCATATGGAATCATGATGGCGTCGGGAAGGAGGTAGACTAATCATGAAGTCCATATTTATCTTTTCCCACTTCCAGGTGGGAATACTAAACTCTTGCATCATACCACCAGGTCTTTGGTGCTCACCCTTAACCTATTGGCATATTGCACACTTAGCTACAAACGCTGCTATATCTTTCTTCATGCCACTCCACCAATAGATTTCCCGCAAGTCTTGGTACATCTTGGTGGCACCAGGATGAATAGAATGTCACGCCCCGTGCGCTTCAGCCATAATCGTCTGTCTCAGATCATCAATATTCGGGACGCACAATCTACCCTGCAATCTCAACACAACATCAGTCTGACCAAAGTAGCATCTAAGTATTGTTTTTCCTTCACTTCCAAAACCAAGGAGGATTCGGAACTACTCTGAACCCTTATACTACCTTCAGCAGAGTCAAACAACCTAACCCTTAATCTATCCAAACGATGTACATCACGAGCCAACTCTTTCTTACCTTCTACCACATGCGAAAAACTACCTATGGACACTCTACTTTGGGCATCCGCCATACAACACACTCATATCATAGTCCTTTAATAATTCTAACCATTGTCTCTGCCTAAGATTCAATTCTCTCTGGGTAAACACATACTGCAGACTCTTATGATCAGTGAAAACATCAACATGGACTCCATACAAATAGTGTCTCCAGATTTTCAAGGAAAACACAACAGCATCCAACTCAAGGTCATGGGTGGGGTAATTTTTCTCATGGGGTTTCAACTGTCTAGATTACCCTTCTGAATCAATACGCAACCCAACCCAACTCTTGAAGCATCACAGTGCACCACAAAACCATCAAAACCATCAGGTAAACTCAAAATAGGGGCTGAAGTGAGTCGAGTCTTCAACTCCTAAAAACTCTTCTCACAAGATTCGGACCACAAGAACTTCACTTTCTTTTGGGTCAACCGAGTCATAGGAGACTCTATAGAGGAGAAACCCTCAACAAAACGACGGTAATAGCCAGCTAAATCCAAGAAACTTCAGATATCAGTCAGAAAAATAGGTCTAGGATAATTTCTAACAGCTTCGGTCTTTTGGGGATCAACTCTAATACCCTCGAAAGAAATGATATGACCCAGAAAAGCAACTGACCTTAGCCAAAACTCACACTTACTGAACTTGGCAAACAACTTGTGATCTCTAAGGGTTTGCAAGATAGTTCGGAGATGATCAGAATGTTCATCTTCACTATGGGAGTACACTAGTATATCATCGATGAACACTATGACAAAC
>NW_025855245.1:161330-174971 GCF_002878395.1 Capsicum annuum
AGTTTGGTGAATTTAAATAATTGAATTGTGACATTTGGTTGCTAATACTAGATTGCTATATATGTTCATTGTAGATAAGTAATCCGAAAAGATGGAAAGTTCATTTGGGACTAGTATTGAAGGTTGACAGTTAGGTATGTAAAGCATACTCTATACCATATCTTTGGCATAAAAGTGAACAATTGTTCTATTAAGAAAGTTTCGAAAGTTATTCAGTAACATGTGATCCATAATGGTTTTGTATGATGTCCTACGCTACCAATGAACTTTTTTCCACCCAACAAGATGTCAAGACATTCCAATACTTACTTGTTTTCCAAATCTTACTTATTTATTGCACAAATGAATGTTAGAAGCTATCCGGTTACTCAAACAAGATCCATGTGCTATTAATGACTCCAAAATGTTTCATTGATATACCAATAAGTTCCTACTTCATTGTTATGGCATTGATGACTCCAAAACACTTCATTGATGTGCCAGTGAATTCTTACTTCATCGTTATTGCATTGATGGTCTATTTATATGTCTCGTATTGATGTATCATTGTTTCAAAGTATCAAAAATGTGGTGGCGACCGAAATAACAATCTCAAAGATTAATTGAACTAAGTGATGGAAGTTCTCTCTTATCGGGTGGTATCCCAGGGGCATAAGCCTATCATGGGTCGATCCCTAGTTATGTGTTTATGGGTGGTATCCCAGGGGCATAAGCCTAGCATGGGTCGATCCCAGTTGATATGTACTGGAGGCAGCCTAATGGTCACAGTACAATACAGTAATGATTACAAAGATGATAAGAAAGAAGGTAAACTGATTGAATAAATACAACGTACAGGTTGTAACAAGTTCTAGTAAGTGTGGTCCACTCCTATAATGATTTATTCACTTGTTTCTGATTTCTATTAAGCTCCTATATCATATGTGATTATCTACAGCTTTACATACTCAGTACATATTTCATACTGACGTCCCCCACGGGAGACCTACATTTTATGCTGCAGGCACAGGTACCTCAGCTCATACACCGCACAAGTAGAAGCCAGGATACCCAACTGCTTTTGGTGAGCTCCAGTTTGCTTCGGGGATTTCCGTGTCATATCCAGTCACTTTTACTTTTGTATAAAAGTTAGTTATATGGCGGGGTGTGTCCCGACCTTAGTTAAACTCTGTGTATTGTCTAGAGGCTTTGTAGACCAAATGTACAGTCAAGGTGGTGTTTTGTTAATAGACGTGATGGCTCCAATGGCCAAGTATTGTATATACATATATATGTGTGCTCGAGCTTATACAGGTGATTATTTCCTCTTATATGCGACATGATGCTGTCCGAATTTTGGGCTGTCATAGAGGTATGCATGGGAAGTATAAGGTTATGAGCTAGTTCTCCCGGGCCTCCTCGGTTACGGGTTCTAGTCTGCCCCAATAGGATTTGAGGCGTGACATTCTCACCCTAACACTCAGCCGAATGAGCCCTACCATACTTAGGACACAGGGGATGATTTGGCTTACTGTCAGCACTGTACTGGGACTTGGATGCATATGACCTGCTACCTTGCTCTTGCCTACCTCTAGGCATGGGAACACTAGCAGATAACGGTGCTGGCATAAACAATCCTGATACTGAGGGCGACTCCCTCCCTGTGATCTAGTCTGACCCTATCTGTGCTGCTCAGACCTAGCTCTTTTATTCCCTCTTATTCTATCTCTTTCCTTAATCTTGTCTGCCTCAATCTGTTGGGCATGAGCCATCAGCCTAGAAAGATTCATCTCACTATTCAGCATAGCAGACCTACACTCCTTAACCACATAACTAGACACTCCAGTTACAAACTTACTCATACTAGCCCAATTATCAGCCACTAAGTCAGGAGCATACTTGGCCAACTAATTGAACTTTAGACAGTACTCCCTAATAGTCATAGAGTCCTATCGAAGATTCATAAACTCCTCCACCTTCGTCTCCCTCCTCTCTAAAGGGAAAAACTTATCCAGGAATGCATCCTGGAACTTTTGCCAAGTTGTAGGGACAGCTCCCTCACCTCTACCTTTCCTCCAAGCAACAACCCAGTCATAAGCAAGGTCTTTCAACCTATACGCAGCCAACTCCATACTATGTTCCTCATATACATGCATCACCTGAGTAATCTTCTGCACCTCCTCTAAAAACAACTGTGGATCCTCATCATACTTGGACCCATAGAATTCTAGTGAATTCATCTACATGAAGTCACGAATCCTGGTAGCATCTGAGTCACCTCTCTGCTGCTGTGGAGCTGGGGCCAAGTTGGCCTGAACATTTGCAGTAATAGCTTGGGCCAGCACCTGAAAGGCTGCCCAAAATTTAGCATGAGACACGTTTTCATTCAATGGATCAGTGGGTTGAGGTTGCTTACCATCATTATTTATTCTCGCTCGACGTGGAGGCATATTTCTGAAAGAGGAGAGAACGAATCAATAGCAGAGAGAGATACTTTAATCACGATAGACTTCTGAAAAAAAGAATCACACTTTTTCTTAAAATGTCTTGTAGCCTCTTGCTCATAGATGTGGTGTGCTACACACCAATGATCAAGACTCTACTTAACGCGGCTTTTCAGACTCCCTAGGACACCTTAAAACCTTAGGCTCTGATACCAAGTTTGTAACGCCCCAAAAAATGGGTCCCGGAGTGTCACACGGTGCTTAAGGCTACAAGTAGCCCCAAGCTAACCCTTTGAGCCATTTTCATTCAGTTCAACACAAATCAACAAGGTTTCCATAAATAACCCTCAAATATCAACAGAGTAATCATCATCCAAGAATAAAAGAATTTCAAAAAGATAACAAAATACGACTTATTAGTCAACTCCCAACATCTATACTAGTCTGACAAGCCTCTAAGAAAATCAATAAAATCAGCGAGCCATTGAGACATGCCCCAACTGACTCATACTCAGTTATCAAATGTAAACAATTCCGTGAAACCAACATCAAACATCACGTCCTCAAAACATAAGGACTCACCACAATAGAGGATATAGAACAGCGTGCTTGAAGAATCACTATCGAACCTGGAACTGAGCACCTGGGCCTATATTCTAAGAAAATGCAGGCCACATTCGAAGATGTGGGTCAGTACCATGGAAAGGAACCGAGTATATAGGGGTGTATGTAGTTGTATAAACATCATCATCATAAATATTTATAAGAAATATTCAGGATGTATGAAAGACTCCCATAGCCCAAAGAAAATCATCATAATCATGAGGATGAAATAAGTACAATAACACATGTGAGTCATCATATAATTTGTCAATCATTTTTAGTTCATCAAGAATATGAATTCTCATAATGTAAATATCATTTAAATCTTTCGAAAAAATAACTTTCACCATTCCACTTTCAAATCACTTCACTATTCACCATAGACATAAGGAAACACACACACACTGGGAGATCCTATAACCAACATAAACCATGTGAGCTACATATAGTCCAACGTACAACCCACATTGGGGAGAGCCATCCTATCCTTTCCATCGGAGTAGGACTATCGATATCAAATCCATACAAACTAATGATCACTATATAAATCAGCCTCAGGCTCACTCCTACGGGGGCACGTAGTTCTAGGAAAGTAAGGTCGCTTTATACCTCCCACTCGGTGCTAAAGATTTCTCCCGGACTTAGCTCAGATAATTTCAAAGACAATCCACAACAAAATAATTTCAGTAATATCTAAATATACATCGGGTGCCATAATGCTTCCCATCTATCAAAATCAACCACGTTGTGTATTTCTTTCACACTCGAGTTCAAAACAACTCCATTAAGACCAAAAGGTTAAATCATTCAAAATATCTCAAATATTCAAAATCAACGTGCTTATAACACACACTTTCTCAAAAAAACACAATTTCCAATGGGGATTCATGACTCAAATATCAAAATCATGATAAATATCATTCAAGATTCATGCTTTATATCTCCACACATGTAAATTCATCTTTCAAAATCATAAACATCAAGATCTTTTAGTAATATCATAAGATATTGGTTCATTCTTTAAACTCATAAAAATAAAATAAAAATCATGCCTTTGTAAATAAAATTACTTTTGGGCGTCATAAGCTTCTGGTTACGTTAATTGCCTTTTCCTCATGAGGTAGAGAATTATGTCAACATGCTGTGAGATAAGAAGTCAATTTTTAAATAGGTTAGTAATTGTAAAGATGCAAAGGATGGTCCATCTGGGTCATAGGGTTCTCTGAATCAATAATCCAATACAACTTATGCAACAGATGGATAATAAGTTATAACAGAACCACAGCCAGTTGCACCAATATACCCAGTTGTTGCAACAGATATGAAATCTGTTGCGTAGCTTCTTCTTCATAGGGTAAATTAGAAGGGCTAGGTTAGGAAAAGTAAACTTTCCTTGTTCTTGGCTTGTCGCAGATCCCTCTTCTCTTCGGCACCAAGTTTTGCGTATATGTCCACCTTCTTGACTGGCCCTGAAATTCAACAACTTTTAGAGAGGGAGGAATTCCAAATTCTTTTGATTTCCGAGCAGAGAGTACGTCTCCAATTGCTTTTTTCTTTCTCCTTACCAATGTTGTAGTAGTGTCTGGCTCCCTCACCTTCTTGGATGGTATGACACACCTCTTGGATTTGAATTCCTCGATAGTTTTAGAGATAGCCTCTACTTTTTCAAAGAGTTTATCCTGTCTGTCGTTGCACTCATCACATTCGCAACGAGAACACGAGGGTGAAGAGGGGTGAGAGGGACCTATGTAAGGGAAAAAAGAGGTGTTTTCAAACATATTTATTCTTCGGTATCAGCATCAGCATACCTTCCACCAACACTAACAACTTCACTAGAAGAAGCACCCGGATCTGCCTTAGTAAAAGGTTTGTCATAAAGAGCCTCAACATTAGGCTAACCTTGCCTAACTACTCTTCTTATGGCTGTTGCTCCAGGCAATTCCTTCTTTATTAACTCCACCGTTGGGTCTGAAATAGTATCAACATGACCAAGAGTAATATAAGAAGTCATCACCGACTCCTCCTCAGTAGGCACGATCCATGAATGCACAACCTATAAAAAAGAAAAAAAAGACAGATGCATTTAAATTATAAAATATAATAATTTTCACAGTTGGGCTACATTTAAAAAAAAAACATCTGTTGCATAGTTTGCAGTATATGGTTAAAATCTATTTGAGTCTGGTTCAGAGAAATAGAGCAACACATGGATAATCTGATGCAAAATATCAATTATTTGGTGCAATAGCTGCACAAGACGGGTAATCTGTTATGCAACAGATGATGTGTACATCATAATAGATGAACGATATGTTATCAGATTAAACATCTGTTGCATAATTTGCAGTAGATGGTTAATATTTTAGGAGTCGAGTTCAGAGAACCAAAGCCACAGATGGGTAATCTGATGCAAGATACACCTCGTCACCATATATGTCCCATCTGGTGGATCAGATATAACATCTCATGCACCAGATATAACATCTGTTCAATACCTTTCTAATCTTTAAGTAGAATTATTTTACTTGAAGAAGATGTATTGCATCATCTGTAGGGTTAAAGAGATCAGCTTCCTTAATATTGGTGTTGCTCTTTGCAACCAACCACCTAAACATCCTTGGATGAGAAACCTCATCCGGGTAATCCATTAACTGCTTTTGGAGGGGAGGAATGGCTTCAAATGCCCAAGCCTAAAAAGTGTAAACAGGAAGCAAGCAAAAAAAAATCATAATAACTATATCCAATATAAATTAATGGATGAGTAAAATTAGTGATTAATTTTACCATGAAAGCCCAAGTAAAGCTGTATAATGTGGTCCTCTTTCTCTTTCTGACTTCCAATTCCTCCTCTTTCTCACTTTCATTTTCTTCATCACCATCTACGGACCCTTGTCCACCTCCCTCAATGTTGTTTTCACATCTCTCCTCAGCTATAGTTCAAAAAGCTCCTCTGAATCCCTCTGTACTGTAGCCTTTTTTTTGAGTGGTCAAACGTTGATCCACTTTCACTTTCATTTCTTTTGGGAGACATGTTTTACCTACAGACAAAGAAAAACAAAAATTACATTACAGTTGAGGTATGCATAGATTTTTAAAAATACATTACAAACACCACGAATACCGACACACCAACAGCCACCACCACAAACAGCACCAACCAATGCCAACAAACAAACAAACACTACGAATACTGACACCACCACAAACACCACCAACCAATGCAACAATCGGTGCCACCACGATGACCACAAACACCACCAGAAACAACACCAACACCATCCAACTATACCATGACAGTCAACGGAACACTGCGACAGAAACTAGAGATTTCTTGAGTTCTTCCTATGATTTTACCATCAAAACTCAAAATTGTAAACCCATTCTCAAAGATAATACAACTAAAAGTTTTATTTTTTATCATTAACTCAAAAGCCCATATTTTTTAGAAAAAAAAATATAGAGATCTTCTCAAACTCTATTGCCTATGAAGACAAAGAAAACGACTGATACAAGCAAGAATGATGTTGAAAATAACACCTATATGGTCGAAAATGAGAAGAAAATCGATCTGTTGTGGAGGGTTAAGCAAATTTGTTGAGTAGTTGTTGTCTGTACTGTATTGTTGAGTGAGAATGAGAGAGAAAGAGCAAGACCTCAAGATTTAAAATGATGAAACATTTTGTATGGGTTGATTTGTATTTTGGAAAAGAATGACAAATAGTTTTGAAAATGTTAATTTGGTCTAAAATGATCTTAATTATTTTTAAAATCATAAAATATATGCTTAATTTTTAAAATCATATAAAAACAATTGAAGTTGTAGTTGACCTAGTACTCTAGGAGGTGACCCTGTGAAAACTCACCCCTGATCCTAGATTAATCAATTTAGGAGTTTAACATATGAACTCAATTGAAATTGTGAAAAACAAATGTTCAACATATTGCATCAGATTTCTCATCTGTTGTAAATTATCAATCAGATTAGGTAACAACAGATTACGAATCTGATGTAAATTATCAAATAGATTAAGTCATCTATTGCGATAGATTACCCATCTATTATAAATTATCAAATAGATTGTCATATGTCGCAACAGATTACCCATATGTTGTAAATTATCAAATAGGCGCTGCTATCTATTGTGGCTGACCCTATAAGAACTCACCCCCAGTCCTAGATTAATCTATAGTTTACCCTATGAGAACTCACCCCTAGTCCTAGATTACTCTATCAAGGTATTAGTAACCTAGTCCTAGATTAATCAATTAAGTTATTAGTCTAACATATAAGGTAGTAAGAATCGGTTCGGCTTAGAGTGATTGATCGTCGACTCTAGTTGGGAGGAATGCAGTACCGTTTCATCATGCAATTGAAAAAAGACTCAATTGAAGTTGTAGTTTACCCTATGAGAACTCACATTCAATTAAGGTATTAGTCTAACATATGAACTCAATTGAATTATATATAAACAAATGCTCAACTTGATGCGACAGATGTCTTTTTTATTGGATTAAATCAAACAAATTATGTAATCTGTTGCAATATATTACACATCTGTTGTAAACCATCAAATAGATTAAGTCATCTGTCACAACAGATTACCCATCTATTGTAAATTATCAAATAAATTGAGTCATATGTTGTAATAGATTACCCATCTGTTGTAAATTATCAAATAGGTGATGTCATCTATTGTAGTTGACATTATAAGAACTCACCCCTAGTCCTAGATTAATCAATTAATGTATTAGTTGGACATATGAGATAGTAAGAATCGATTCGGCTCAGAGTGATCGATCGACGACTCTTGTCGGGAGGAATGCAGTCCCGTCTCATCATGCATTTGTCAAAAGACTCAATTGAAGTTGTAGTTGACCCTATAAGAACTCACCCCTAGTCCCATATTATTCAATTAAGGTATTAGTTGAACATACGAGGTAGTAAGAATAGATTCATCTCAGAGTGATTGATCGATGACTCTTGTCGGGAGGAATACAGTACCGTCTCATCATGCAATTGTCCAAAAACTCAATTAAAGTTGTAGTTAACCCTTTGTGCTCATTTATCCATCCCTAATTCCACCTAGATCAATGTAGGTACTATTATTAATCTTAACATTAAGTTAATGAGAACACATTTCAACTCAGAATGATCGATCAATTACTCGGGTCGGGATGAACGCAATACTAACATCATGCAAATGCAATGACTCAATTGAATTTGTAATTGACCCTGTGAGCTCATTCATTCATCCCTTGTTCTACCTAGATCGATGTAGGTACTATTATAAATCTTAACACTAAGTTAATGAGTAGCTCATTCTTTCATCCCTAGTTCATCCTAAATCAATTGCAATGAAATCCGTTGCAACAAACAATTGAGCTGTTGGAGAATTTCAAATAGATAACAATATCTATTAAAATAGATGACATTTCTTATTTAATTATCAAATAGACATTTGCATCTGTTATGACGGATGACTGAGGTGTTGGAAATTTTCAAACAAATATTGATATCTATTGTAACAGATGACGTTTCTGATTTAGTTATCAAATGACATTTCCATCTGTTATCACAGATGACTAAGCTGTTGGGATTTCTCAAACAAGTATCTAAATCTGTTGCAACAGACGCCATATTTGTTTGAAAATCTTTTTATTTTCTTTTAATTTTAAAGCAAGTTGTTGTCCGAGTAGATAAAGTAGTAGTACTACTAAAGGTGGTAAAAATATGTTTCTTGGATAACTCAAAAATCTCATTGAGTAGTCTTGTCCAGTCTTTTCAATGTCACCTGTTTTCTTCCTCGTGCCCCTCAAATTATTAGTGAATATTAATTAATGAATATTGAAACCCCTAATACTTCTTCCTTTTCATATTGACTTGGCACTCCCATCAATAAAATATTAATTAGGGGTTTATTTTACTACCAAATTAGCGTTATTAATTATGCTTTGTAAATATAAATTTGAATAAATACACTTTGTTTAGTCATTTAATATTAAGGGTAGTACATCTAGAAATTAGAATTATCTAATCTCTCCCCTCCACTCCTTCAGCCCTAAATCTCTCATCTTTTTTCTTTCTATCCTCTTTAGAGTTATCACAGCCTTTTTTCTCTCCTCTTTCTCAAAAATTTTCGTTCGGATCTAAACCGATCGATATCCATATCTTATATTCTTCAACTAAAATTGTTGTTTTGACCCCCTTTTGACATTGTATGAGATGATTCACTATTGCTCTTTCATTCTCATCTTCTTCTTACAACTTTATTTACATATTTTTATTTATTTAATTACCATTTTCCCATATCATATTTATTTAAAAAATTTGAAGGAACTTTTAATTATTGAATAAACATACCGAGAATTTTTATTATAAGATTTGAAAAAAGTCATCTGTTGGGAGAAGTTTAAAAGCCTTGTTGGCAGTATCATTTTTTTTATGTATTTTGTTTGTTTCTTTGTTGTTGATGCTGTTATTGATGTTGTTGGTGGGGCTGGAATTGTTGGAACTTATGGTGTGGTGTTGTTGGTAGGCTTGGCATTACTGGAACTTATGGTGTGGTGTGGTTTAGACGGTTGGTGCTTCTTAGCTTAAAAATAGTGGAGTTCGAACAATCAACACAAGGAGTAAGGGAGAAAAAAATAAAAAGTTTAAAGTGAATAAGAAGAGAAGAGTTGGTTATCAAAATTTAAAAAATATGTACTGAGTGGGAATTGAACTCAAGGACAAAAGAAATAAATAGCCTTAAGCACCCATAAACAACAACTCGACTAACCAAACAACTCTTACTAGGGGTTAGATTATATACGTTTTTTTCTTTATTTCCACATACATATATAAAGTTTGATACAATTTCAATCTGTGCTCGCGCACCTGTAGGACTCCATGTGGGTTCGTCCCTTGTTGTTGATGGTGTTGGAACATAGGATGTATGCTTCTTTGTAGTTGATGATGTTGTCAGAACAAATATTGTTGTTTTCTTTGTTGTTGATGTTTTTTATTTGTTGTTTGTAGTTTATGCTGTTGTTGATGTTGCAACAGACGAAGCAACTGATGGAACAAACAAACCACTAGCAAGGCTGCTATGTATTCCAATAGACTCCATATTTGTTGCATCAGACTCCATATCTAACGCAACAGACTCCACATCTGACGCAAACTATCCAGGATTTATGTGTTGTGTGTGGTGTTACTTAAATAAACCTAGTGACTTTATTAATATGTAAATTTAAAAGAACAGATCTAAATACAACATTTTATTTTTTTTTTGTATTTCTGAAAGAAACAGATTGGTAGTATGTTGCAAAATATATTTCACCTGTCAGATAACTTATAACATATGGATAATCTGTTGCAACAGATGTACATATCAGTTTGCTTTTCCATCAGCTGGGGCGTCTGTTGCAACTTTCTAATCATCTGTTTATTCAATTTCATCGAGAGCAATAGATTTTTCTAAACACTTCTTCGCTAAACTCAATTTTTGCTCTTGGACTGCTTCTCTTTTTTTCTTTGCATCCTTCAAGCTGGCCTCCAAATTCAATTTTTGCCCTCAATCCAATAGCAAAAATTTAGTTTGGATGAAGAATGCAAAGAAAAAAAGAGAAGCAATCCAAGACCAAAAATTAAATTTGGCCAAGAAGTGTTTAGAAAAATCGATTACTCTCGATAAAATTGAATAAACAGATGACTAGCAAGTTACAACAGATGCCACAGCTAAAGGAAAAGCAAACTAATATATCCATCTGTTGCAAAAGATTGTCCATATGTTGTATTTTATCTGACAAGTGAAATATATTTTGGAACAGATTACAAATCTTTATCTTTCGGAAATACAACAAAAAGATAAAATGTTGTATTTAGATCCATTTTTTTTTTCTAATTTACTTATTAATTAAGTCACCAGTATTATCTAAGTAACACATACAACACATAAATCTCGGATAGTTTCAGCAATATTACATTAAATCCCAGATAGTTTGCTAATTATATTTTATCCCAAAATTTCGAATTGTGATACATATGTTAAGCAGTGATACATATAGCATATGTATCACTAGTAAATATGAGTCCGGGATTTTGTGTAATTTTTTAAAACATTAAGTGACATTGTGTAATATGGTGTCTTAAATATGGAATTTGTGTAATTTTTCCTTTTAAGGGATATGAAAAGTCGTGGCTTTTTGTTTGACTAAGTCCAGTCCCTTCCAATTCTCAATCATTTTATAAATAAGTCCTTCCGGCCTCCTCACTCACTCTCACTCACTCTCTTTCATTCTACTATACTTACAATACTAATATGTCAGATCCAGCTTCGTACAAGAAGGTTCATATCGAGTCCTTGCAGGAATTTCAAAGGCAGTTTGATAAACTCCAGAGGGATTTTGGCCGACTTTCGAGCAAGGCTGAGGAGGGCCCTGCTACTTCCGAATAAAAATTGTCAGGTTGAAATAATAATAATAATAATAATAATAATAATAATAATAATAATAATAATAATAATAATCAGGTTATGTTTTTCCCTTTTTTATATCTGATCTACCTATAAGGGATTCAAAAAAATCCATGTATATGCTTGGTTTGGTTTGGCCGATTTTGAATTTTTAATTCTTATTCAATATTTAATTATCATTCTTTTTATTCCCTATGCAAAACATGTCGGCGGTTGGAGTTAGGGATGCGGTCATGATGAGAAATTCTCCTAAAAATGGCTCGTTAATAAATAATAAGGAACTAAATGATATTATAATCGTAAAAGAAAGATTATTTAATTTAAAAAAAGTCACAACATTGGATTAATTTAATTAATATATATATATATATATATATATATATATATATGATGATATGATTTTTAAGAAAAAAATTAATGAATAGTCGTGACTATGACTTTTGTCTAAACACATTCAACAAACAAACAAAAACAAAAAACGGTTCTGATGCATCAAATTCCTCATCTGTTGCGACTTATGAATCAGTTAGAAGAAATCAAAAAAGCTCCTTAAATAGATGGTCGATTTATAGCAATAAATGGTATATCTATTGAAATAGATGGGTTATCTGATGCAACAGATATACAATTTGTTTCCATAACTCAATTAATAAAAATGGTTATTAAAGAAACAGAAAGATTAAGTGACCACCAGCTTGATTTAATTAAGTCATTTCTTTTCACAGAAAAGAATAAGGAAATAAATGATAAACACAATTTAAACCATAAAAAATTCACTAGAAATATTCTTGTTTTTAAATCTTCTTTATTAATTTATATAATTAAAAAGTCAGAAAATTTGGATGTCATGAAGATAAATTTTTTTTTAAAAGATATATATATTATATGTTGCAACAGGTATATTATCTGATGCAACAGTTGAACTATTTGTTGCAACGGATGATATATCTATTGTAATAGATGATTTATCTGATGCAACAGATATATAATTTGTTGTGCAACTCAGTGTAAAAAATAAATGGTTGCTGGAAAGAACTAATTATTTTAATAATTATAAAGCTAAGCTTCACGCTGAAAAGTCATGACCTATCATAATATTGATTAATTTAATTAAGTCATAACTTTTTACAATAATCAAGAATGTCATTAATAAATGGAGGTGAACAGTTGTGCCTTTAAATCTGTTTTATTAATTTATATAATTACAAAGTCAGAAAATTTGGATGTCATGAAGATAATATATTTTTTAAAAATAACATATATATTATATGTTGCAACAGATATATTATCTTATGCAACAAGTTATCTATTTGTTGCAAATCATGATATATCTGTTGTAACAGATGATTTATCTAATGCAACAGATATATTTATCTGATGCAACAGATATATTATCTGTTGTCCAAAACAATGTAAAAAAAATAATTTCTGGAAAGAACTAATTATTAATAATAATAAAGCTGAAAAGTCATAACTTATCATAATGTTAATTAATTTAATTAAGTCGTAACTTTTTACAGTAATCAAGAATGTTATTGATAAATAGAGGTGAACAGTTGCAATTTTTTGCCTAACTCATTCAAGTTCAATCCTCTATAAATAGGTCCCTCCTTACTCAATCATTCGTTCTACTACACACTATTTATTCCTCGCTCTTGTTACACCTTCAACTACTTTCTCTTCAAGGAATTGATAGCTTTTACCAGTCTCTGGTAAGTTTTTTCTTGATTTTTGTATAAATATACATTGTATTACATTACATTACATTCGATTCTTTCTTTTCTTTACTTTTGTGTTTACGTGTGTGTTTTGTCAACTTGTGCGTTTTTTAGATATGGCTGATCCTATGTGGGATGTCTCTGTTTTACGATACGCCATGAGGGAACTGCAGAAAGAGGTTCATGACCTGCATTGGGAGTTGGCCGTCGTCAGAGTAAGGATGCTGCGGGAGATCTGCAGGCTGCGGAGGACGCTGCTGCTGCCCTTTGAAGATTGGCCGGCTGGCCATACAAATAATAATGATGTTACTAATGATGATAATAATAATTAAGTTTTTTTTCTGTTATATATGTATTTTTTTAGTTTGTTTTATAAAAAATTATGTTTGATGCACTTGACTTTTTATTTCTTATTTAATTTTTGTGTTGTCTATTTCTATT
>NW_025855245.1:177971-198239 GCF_002878395.1 Capsicum annuum
TGTTGTTGTTCTTGTGAGGAAGATTATTTTGTGATTTTTGTTATTGTGGAGAAGATGATGATCAAATAATGAGCCCCCTTTTTCCATCTTAGAATGTTTTTTCTTTTATAATGGGCATGGATTTGTTATGATGTGGGAATTTTGGTGGGTCCCCCATATATTCTTTCTTTGTGGACAAGAAAAAGGAGGAGGGGATCACATGGGTAGTTAGGGTGGTGATGGTGATATGTCATTTTTAATAGGGAGAGGTTGTTAGAATAAGATAAAATTAGTTAGGAATTGTTATTTTTGTCTTTTTGTGAAGGGGTTATCACACGGGTGATGGCACACACTAAGATGAGGGTAAAATGGTAAGAATGCTTTCGGGGAGGGACAAAATTATGTGTCTACATCATGCCCCTCTTTGCAGGTAAACACAAAATGTTTTCATACAAAAAAGTAGACAACGAGATAGAATTTTGACCCAACCATTATTCACAGGGAAGAAACAAAAGGAAGGACAACTGAGTTGGAGAGTCGAGTGAGCTCCCGTTGAGGCTCCGGTCCACGGCTCTGTCATTATATCAAAAATAAAAATTACAAGTTAAAACATAAATGAAATTACAAAAATCCTATCCATACAGCTTCTGTTGGACTCCTGACTTAAGTTTCATTTCCCTATTCTTCAGGCGGGCTCCTGACTTGCAATATCTTCAACTTGTTGCTTGTTTTCCAATGCTTCACCTCATTACTTAACTTTCAATTTCTTCACCCTATTCTTCAGGCGGGCTCCTGACTTGCTATTTTTCAATTGGTTAACTTTCATCTTTTCACCTTATTGCTTTGTTTTCAACTTCTTCAGCTTGTTGCTTGACTTTTCATTTATTCGCCCTATTCTTCAGGCAGGCGCCTGAAATCACATCAAAACTAAAATAAAATTATCCGAAAAAAGAATTATTATAAAGAGAAATTTCATTTTCCAGAAAATTAAAGTTCAAAAAAAAGAATTAAATTTTTGCCCCAGTTTATTATCAGAAGACTTTTGGGAAAGTCACATCATGCCTACTTGCATGTTGTAATGATGAATCAAGACTCTGACCAAGAAATGCATCTCTTGAGAGTAAAATTGAATAACCAAGCCTAGGAAGTGCGTCTCCTAAGAATTAAAGTAAGGGAATATAACTAGAAAGTGCGTCTTCTAGAGATACAAGTTTTAGTTAAAAAGTGTGTCACCTAACAAATGAAAACTAGCAAGAAAGTGCGTCTCCAAAGGATTAAGTGCAATAACTTAACTAGAAAGTGCATTTTCTAGAAATCAAGGGGACTGCTAGGAAGTACATTACCCAAAATCAAAGTTCGAATTACCCAATCAAAGAAATGTATCTCCTTACCAATGTTGATTGAATTATCAAAACAAGGAAGTGCATCTCCTTACCAATGCTGCTTGAATTACCAAACCAAGGAAGTGCGTCTCCTTACCAATGCCGCTTGAATTACTCAAATAAGGAAGTGTGTCTCCTCACAAATGTTTCTTGAATTAACCAAACAAGGAATTGCATCTCCTTACAAATGTTTCTTGAATTGCCCAAGAAAGGAAGTGCGTCTCCAATGTTGCTTGAATTACCAAAACAAGAAAGTGTGTATCCTTATGATAGCGCTTGAATTACCAAAACAAGGAATTGTGTCTCCTTACAAATGTTTCATGAATTGTCCAAACAAGGAAGTGCGTCAGCTTACAAATGTTGGAAGTGTGTCTCCTTACAAATATTGCTGGAATTACCCGAACAAGGAAGTGTGTCTCCTTACAAATGCCAATCAAATTACCAAACAAGGAAGTGCGTCTCCTTACAAATGTTGCTTGAATTATCAAACAAGGAAGTGCATCTCCTTACAAATGTTGCTTAAATTTGCCACACAAGGAAGTGCATCTTCTTACAAATACCGCTTGAATTACCAAACAAGAAAGTGTGTTTCCTCACAAATATTGCTGGATTTACCAAATAAGAAAGTGCATTTCCTTACAAATATGGCTGGAATTACCCAAACAAGGAAGTGCATCTCTTTACAAATGTTGCTAGAATTACCAAAACAAGGAAGTGCGTCTCCTTACAAATGCCACTTGAATTACCATGGGTTTGAATACCAAATATGTGCAGCAACATTGCCTCTTGCATTTGTAGAAGTGAGAATATCACGACCCTTGATGTTTAGGCTTTGAAATCCTTGATTCGAAGGTAGCATGTGTTCCTATTTCATACAAAGAAAACTTGTTAGTTTAAAAACATAGTGGCTGGTTTGTGGCTTAGCTTTCACGGCAATCTCTTTTGCCCCTATTATATTTAACCTTGCTTCCAACCATTAACATAGGTCGTTGACTTACTGCATCATTGACCCAAACTCTGATTATTAAGAGTGACTCTGAAACAAACACAGTATCTCTGCTCTTCTATGCTCCTCAAATAAACCCTTTGAACCTTGGTATTTTCATGAATTCCCAGACTTGTTTGTTGACAAAATTTGTATGCCTTATTTTGGCTAACAATCATGTCTCTTTTATGTGCTAACTTTTGTCTTGCTTTGTGCAATTGGAGAAGCTGGTAGTAGTTTTGAAATATTTCCTCACTTGTTTTGAAAAGGACTTGACTTAAAGACAATAAAAAAAATGACAGTGATTTTTATTTGGACAACTGACCCAAGAAAAATAAAAATAAGAATATAAAGAAGAAAGAAAAGACAATGAATGTCCCCATTTGAAACAAAGAAATGAAAAATTTATCTAAAAATGACTGTCAACTCTAATGATTATGCCATGCATTTTAGATTAATCTGCCTGATCTTTCCATCCACACCTGCCACTAGTTTTTGTTGGGTTAATGGCTTTGAAACCGAGTTGCTTTCTTGGGCCAATTACATTCGGAGACCTCATTCGGCTAGTGACACCTTGAAGGGTTTTCGCAAACAAACATCTCTTATTTTTCTCTCAGCTCACCATCGTCTTATGGTGCCCGTAAGGGTTTTCACCGAGAATACTCTCTCATTTTTATTTCTCTCAACTTACCATCGCCTTACGGTGCCCGTGAGGGTTTTCACCAATAATACTCTCTTATTTTTATTTCTCTCTTGATTCCTTGTGCTGAGGAAGACAGGTAGTTCCCAAATACATCATCATATCCCTTGCATGCTTTGCCTTAACATCCCCAAAGATTGATCTAAAGGTCTTTCTTTGGTTGTAACTTGGCTTTTGGATAGGGTTAGAAAGAAAGGATGACATGAGGCCCAAACGACACTTGAAGTGGGTTAGGACTTACAACTTTTGGAATTGACTCAAACAATGAGGATTAACCCATGCCCCAGTTTCTTTTGACTGGGTGATTTTAAATTGTTTATTTGGTTGGAACGAGCCCTTAGTAGGGCAGCCTACATATCTCACCCCCGAGAGAGGAAAATCAGGTCACGCGTAGTTCTGGCAGCTTGTTCTTTCACTTGATTCTAATTTTTTTTTCTTTTGTTGACTCTTTTCTCTTTGGATTTTTCTGACTCTATTTGTCTTGACACTTTTTTTCTTTTTGGACATATTTTTTTTCTTCTCTTTTTTTTTTTTGAACTTTTTCTGAATCTTTTGTTTTGCTCGACACTTTTCTTTTAAGTTTTACTGACTATATTGATTCCAAAAGAGGGGTATGAAATAAAATAGGACTGAAGCTCAAATGGGGTAAACAAAGGATGACACGATGTTTGGATAGCAGAATAAAATGTCTTCATCATATCAATCCTTGAAAATGCAAGTACATATCATGTAATATGAAAGTGAGAGTTGAAGATCATTTGCGACATCTTTTTAAGAAGATTGAGTCTGTGTGTCACTACTTCTTCTACAAACTCCGCCTTTGTTGTACATTCCTCACATCGAATGACTCATACTTTCGTGGAGCTGCTTATCTTCTTGTTTCTCTTGATATAGGGATCACACGTCCACTATTTGACCTAATTGGGACTTGTCTTTTGATTGATGACCAAGTTGTGTTTGTGATTCTCAAAATAATTGCCTTAACTTGTCACCAAATGTCTTAGCACTCTATCTATTTTCTCATATGCTCTCCTTTTCTAACTTTAACCCTCTGATTCAATGTTCATGCTTAAACTGGATTTTAAGATCTGGCTGAAAAATTCACTAGCATGTCATATCACTAGAGTCAACACAAAATGTACTATGTAAAGAAAACAAACAAACAACACATATTTAAAACACAAAGGAAAATAAGACACTTCATTTAGTCGAAACAAAAGATAGAAGAGTTTGAATATAAACAACAAAAGGACAAAATAAGACAGATCCCAAACTACAGCCCTGAAATAATTTAGAGAACAGAAAATAAAACAAAACAAGCTACCAAACCCCTTACTGGTAAGTAGAGGGGTGACTTCTCAATTGCTCAGCCTAACATCTTAGCCACTGCTTTTCATATCAGCATGACTAGGTTCTTCCTCACTGTCAATGTTCTGCACCATGATTGATTTATCTTGAATCATCTTTTCAATTTCTCTTTTCAAAGCACGACAATCTTCAATACTATGACTCTGAACATCGGAATGATATGTACATCATACATTAGGATCAAAAATTCTTGAATATGGGTCAGGATTATACCTAAGGAGAGGAGTGATCATGCCCTGCTATACCAATCTCTGGAATAAACTTGCATACGACTCTCCAATGGGTGTGAAGCTATCCCTTGACTTCTATCTCATTTTATTATTTGGGTTAAATTAAAAACCAGGCCTAGAAGGGCTTCGGTATGTATGTGAAGTTGGAGGATAACTCGACAGAGTTGGTGCGTGTCGGTGTGGGTAAGATGGGGGTTGAACATATGGTTGCGCATTATACATTTGATATGGAGATGGGAGAATGAAATATAATGAATTTTGGGAAGGATTCTGTGGAACTTGGCCATAAACTTGGGTTTGAGCCCATGGGTAACGATGGTATGGTCCTCTTGCCCGTGCCTGTTGTCCAACTATAATAGTAGATGCGTCTTCCTTATTTTTATTTCCTCCAACACTTCCCGAACCTTTTTTGAATTTCTTGAGTAGTCGCTTTCAATGTTGCAAAACTCACAATGCGACCAGTCTTAATTCTATCCTCTATCATCTCCCCTATTTTGAGGACCCCAATAAATGGCTTGCCCAATGTAGGTAACAAATGTTGATAATATGTTTCATCTTGCGCTTTAATAAACACCTCCACGATCTTGCTTTCTTTCATTGGCGGTTTTACTCTAGCAGCTTGTTCGCGCCATCTGATCGCATACTCCCTAAAACTCTCAGTATTCTTCTTTTTTATACCAGTTAGGGATTTTTCTTCAGGTATCAACTCCATATTGTATTGAAATTGTTGCACAAATCCATTAGCTAGGTCATCCCAACTAATCCACTTATCAATGTCTTGGTCAACAAACCATTCTGAAGCTAGACCTGAAAGACTCTCACCTAAATAAGCCATGAGTAGTTCTTCCTTCCCTCTAGCGCCCCTTAGATGGTTGCAATAGCATCTCAAATGTGCTATAGGATCACCATGTCCATCATACTTCTTAAACTTCGGCATTTTAAAATCAAAAAGAAGATGTTCACCTGGAAACATACACAGATCTTTATATGAGACACTTTTGTACTTCCCCAAGTCCTTGCAATTTTTTCATAGTCAGTTCCAAACTTCTCAATTTTCTGGATATTTCCTCTTGTTCTTCTGTCATAACAGGATTCTCGGTATTTGGAGAAAATTCAGGCAGTTACGGGCAGTCGTAAGGACCAGTCGACTTAAATATGGGCTCGGGAGCGTAATGCTGATCACTAAAAATATTCAATACAGGGTCGTTTGTAGAGTGAGGAATTACTACCGTTGGATTGACATTAAAAGCAGGAGCTTCAGACGGGAGTGGGGCTACAAGAGCATGAATAGCAGCTGGAGTCGAGTATATGGTAGTCTTGGATTGGGGAGTGAGGAAATGAACCTTGGAAGTGGTTGGATATTGTTGCCCCGGAGTCGATCCTGATGCATGTTGTGGCATATCAACAAAAATGGGAAATTGTGCATGTGACACGGGAGGCAAGCTAGAAAGATATTCCAGATTATCAGTGGGAACTGGAGGAGGCGGCAACCCATTAACCCAAGCTCGATGTATTTCTATTATTTGCCGCCTTAATTTCCGAATCTCTTCATTATCTCCTACATTCTCATTCCCCGAACTCCCTATCTGATTAGTGACAACTAACTCGGTATCCTTGTTGGCCATAACTTCCTCTATGAGTTGGAGCAATATGGAGGACCAGCCAAAATACCGCAAACCAACCACCTTAAACTAACTGGACAAGAGATAGCAAATGGTTAGAGTTCAACAGTTTTTCAAAACCTCTTTTTTTTTCTTGAAAAGCTCACAGAACCCAAGAAGGGCGTCTACGTATTTCACTCCTGAAAGAGGAGAATCAGGTGTGCGTAGTTCGTGAAGTCTTGCCAAAATGGCCGATTAAACTCTTTTTCTTTCTTTTTTATTTTTCTTGAAACTTTAAAAAGAAAAGAAAAATAAAAATTTGTCAAAAGAAATGACGAAAATATTTTTGAATTCTTAGGCTTTAACATCCCTATACAAAATGAAACCTATGATTACCAAAGAAAATCTTTTTAAGTTTTTGATTTTGAATTTCATATGAAAACAAAACTTGAACCTATTAAATGAAAAATCTTTTTGTAGTTTTCTTTTAAAGACGTATATGAAACGCCTACTCTAAATGGAGAGTGAAGAAATATTTTTGAATTTTTCAAATAAGATCCCCGAACCAACAATAGGCTGCCTACGTATCTCACTCCCGAAAGAGGAGAATCAGGGGTGCATAGTTCGTCCAGATTGGACAATTAATGATTAACTAATAGATTGACCCTAACTTAAGAGACACAACCAAAGACAAACAAATAAAATCTTTTTTTGGATTTTTAATTACACACTTCAACTAAAACTGACACCAACAATTACGAAGGAAAATCTTTTTGGCATTTTCACTATATAAGAATGTACAAAGCTCCTATTGAAAGGAAAAAATATTTTTGAAGTTTTCGAATTATGAATGCTTATTAAAGAAATAAAAGGAAAATTTTTTAACGTTTTTGATTTTGTGGGAAATGAGTGCAAAAAGTAAAAAAACTTTTTTTTTTAATTTTTGAATTGTGAAAAACAAAAGCCATAAAGAACCCTAAAAACTACCAAATCTTTTTTTTTTCTTCACTCTTTTTTTCTTTTTTTTTTTCAACAATTTCTTGCCTACACACTTTGCTTCTAACTCATGTTTTTACCCAAACCAGTCGGTCAAATAACCTCGTTACCCTCAAAGATGCAACATTTAGCATGTAGGGATGCCTTAGAGGTGAGTCTCCTACAAAGGGCCAAGTGGGCCCTGCAAGGTCTTCAATATGATGCACATAAGCATGACCTAAAGGATGACCTACGTTGGGGTTCACTAACAAAGCTATTCGGGGGAGAATATGGTCGATAGTGGATGCTTAGCTTTCCACTTACTCCATACATCCAACGGCTCCCCCCCTGAAATAAAGCTGACTCAACTAGAGTTCGTGCGCATGACGTACGCTCCGAGACTTGTTGCGGAAAAATGACTCGATTTATGCACATAATGTCAGATATAAAAGCGGTAACACAAAGGATAAATACTGTAAACAAAGAGCACGAAAATACACAAAAGTGAAAACACAGACAAAATCACAAACAATGCTTATACACTCGTAATGCCAAACAAAGCCGATACGACTCCAAAAAAGCTCGGATTCGGAAATTCTCCCCAGCAGAGTCTCCAGATCTGTCACACCCCTTTTTTAACATCCAAAAGATATGTATTTTAAGTTCGAAAGGGTTTTATTATTAAGGTGAAAAAAATGAAAAAGATTTGTTTCGAAAAAAAAGGATTATTTACATTATTTTTTTCTTATTCAGAGTCGCCACTTGGCATAATCCGATGTGCCAAGTCACCTTTGGAAAATCCTTTTCGAAATGGTTTGACTCTAAAAACTGATCCACGAATAAAGATTCTTGCTAAGAAACTCTGTTGACCGAGGGGAAGGTGTTAGGCACCCCTCGATCCCGTGGTTTGACCACGGTCTCTTGGTGGAGCGTATCGGCTAATTTGACATTACAAATGTACAAACCACATAAACACACAAAACATGCAAACAAACAAATCACACAAAATTCAAAACAAACCAAAATAATGTTCAATCCAAATTATACAATCCAAAATAAAAGAGGTGCTGAAATATAAAACCTATTCTATTCTAAACTAATCCTAAACTAAACTCCACCCGATGTTCCGGGCCTTGATCATAAGCCTCCTTTATGTACATGCTACTTCGGGGCATTCCCCAGATAAATCAATACAAATCCTTTGGGGCATTCCCTGGCCAAATGAGTACAGCTTAAACTATTCGTGCAATAAAGTAGAAAGTACCATTCACGCACATATTCAAACACTCCAACAAATCGTTATTTTTAAATTTGCCTACCCGGCCAACGTTTGCCTACCAAGTTCAACGTATCACAATTCTATCATGTTCGACATTATCAATACATCAAAATTAATCAATATTCATTTTCCTCCATTTTTAATCCCCACCCTAGTTCATTCTCAACCACGTGATTAACCCATTTCAATACACAATCCACCAATCGAGAATAACGAAAATTCACCAATCATGCTTAGCACATCACACACCCAAATATCACCAACAGTTCACATCAACAAACAAACCACGGTATCGAATCACACACAATCACAATCACATAAGAATTAAATAAAAGAGAAGAAAGAATTGGACCTTAAATTTGAAGCTTTCAAACTCAATGTTATTCGAATAAAGAGAGTTCGTACCCAGAAACCTCGAGCCGAACCTCAACACCAACAATCCAACTCGACAAATAATGACCCATTCACTGTTACTTTTCACGCCGTTACTGTTCGCCGGTACTATTCATTGGTTACTGTTCACCAGTTACTATTCACTGATACTGTTCACCGACACCCTTTTTTTTATTGTTGTTGTTCTTGTGAGGAAGATTATTTTGTGATTGTTGTTATTGTGAAGAAGATAATGATCAAAGAATGAGCCCCCTTTTTCCCTCTTAGAATTTTTTCTTTTATAATGGGCATGGATTTTTTATGATGTACGAATTTTGGTGGGTCTCCCATATATTTTTTCTTTGTGGACAAGAAAAAGGAGGGGGGATCACATGGGTAGTTAGGGTGGTGATGGTGATGTGTCATTTTTAATAGGGAGGGGTTGTTAGAATAAGATAAAATTAGTTAGGGATTGTTATTTTTGTCTTTTTGTGAAGGGGTTATCACACGGGTGAGGGCACACACTAAGATGAGGGTAAAATGGTAAGAATGCTTTCGGGGAGGGACAAAATTATGTGTCTACAGAATCTGAGAGCTTGACTTAGTTACTTGTTCTATCATCTCCCTGTTAGTTCAAGCCATCATTCTAAGTTTGTGTACCCTTTTTATAACTCTAAACTGCACTGCAACTATATTACTTTAGAGTTTGAGATGTAACAATACACATAGATAATTTCACCCTGAAAGACTACAATGAAAGTGTAAAATCCACTGCTAATACTTCCTTCATAGCCTACTAACATCACATTCAATCCATGAAAATTACCATCAGACCAATATACCCAACATCAACAACATATAATTTCGAGTCAACATACATAAATTCTTGCATACACTGCTTCAAGCCTATTGATTCACTTTTCAAACAACTAGCCCCATCGATACATAATCTGTTTAATCCAAATAACAATATCTCAACTCCACTACTGCTAAACTTCTGGGTTCATGCTTCTAACTCTAGGTCACATAATGTCAAAGGATATTGAGAAGGGATCTGAAAGTGTACCTGACTTTGGCTTAGTGCACAATTTTTATAAACATGAATGAAGTCCTTCAAACTTCAAAACTTAAAAGCACTGCTGGGATACTTTTTAGCCTACGTGCAATTCCATAACTATCTGTGAGGACTGGCTGAGAAAACTCTATCTGTAAGGATTTAAGCTTGACTATTTCTATTGCATCAAGAATAAGGCGGAGTTGGCATAAATAAATTAATGGAAGCAGGTATAAGGGAACACTACTACTGCACGGTCTAAGACATAAAAGAAGGGAAATATTTCTTAAATATCCTGTAGCCTCTCGAAGAAATATATAGACATCTCCGTACCGTTCCGCAACACTCTACTAGACAAAGCTTCATAGACACCCTACTGATATCCGAACATTGAATAACTGATGACTGAATTCTGATCACGTAACACTGAACTGAACTTAGTCTAAATAACTGGACTAAAACTGTGGAGTACTGTGCCTATGAGATAAGGACTAACTGAATAACATGCGATAATTGAGCATGAATGCATGAAAACTATAAAATCTTGAGAATGCAAGACTAAGAGCCCATTTGGCCATGAAAATTTTTCCCTTTTTTTCAAAATTTTTTATGGAGTTGAAAATTGTGGTTTTGGTCATGAAAATTCGAAAAGTAATTTCAAAAATTTTTTCTGAAGAGGGAAAACAGGTTTTTAGTGTTTTCATAATTTTTCAACTCCAATTCGAACTTTAATTATTATTACATATAATTTCAATCTTTTAAATTTTTACATAAAACTCTCCTAATAACACTACTTTTTCAATATTACGTATATAGAAGTTTTAAAGAATAAGATAATTATAATTTGAAACTTAATGCTATCCTAATTAGTATATATCTCTTTTTCTCTCTCATCATTATTTTTCTCCCTTATTTAATTTTTCTCTCTTATTTAAGACATTATTTTACTGCTAATGATCCTAATTACTATAATATAATAAAAATAATAATTTTTCTATTGTGATATGGATATTTAAGGAATTATAGTCGTGTAATTAATAATAGATAATCGTTTTCTATATTTATGGAATTAATAAAGTTGTAGCAGATTAGTTTACCACTGCCACAAATTATTCTCATTTTTAATTTGATTATATATATTATATTTTGTACATCTTTATTATACTATTCAAATATAAATAGTTTATACCATATATATTCTAAAAAATTAAAGAAATAAATTAGCAGCACCCTAAATTTTATTAACAACTTATCATTTTCCAATTTTTTAGGAACGGAAAATAAAGAAAATAAATTCCTAAAAAAAAAAATTATTTGAAAGATAATATTTGTTACCTAAAAAATAGAAATCAGTGATCTATTAATATAACATCCATATTTAAAATTTTCAAATATGAGAAAACGGCTATTAATGTAAGTATTATATATATATCATAATTGAAATTCATTAAATATGGTCATGTATATGTAATTATCTATAATATACTAAAAGTGTGACAACCCTTAGAAAAGTGATTCGAACTTTTTACCCTTCATTAAAAGTTTCTCCTTTAGATAAAATCGTCTTTTCACTATTTTTTTAAATTATTATTTAATTATATTCATAATATTATCTCCTAAAATATATGGGATCATGAGTTTAAAATATATATGGTAAGACTTAACAAACATTGCCTTGTTTTTTGGCAAAAGAAAAAAGTAGGAGTATATTTGGTAAAATTAAAAAGTTGTTATTCCTTTTAAAAACTTTTGTAAAAAAGGCCATTAAGAAAGAAAAACGTAGAAGTATATTTGGCAAAAATAGAAGGCATTGTTATTTTATTTAAAAATTTTATTCATTCATTTTTTAAAAGATCTTATCAATTGTTCAACATCTATAATTTATCAATATATATAAAAATTGTAAAAACGTTGAACCATTTACCCTTCATTACAAGACTCTTCTTTAGATAAAACCGTCTTTTCAATATTTTTTAAATTTATTATTTAATTATTTTTTTATTATGTTAACTAAACTTCCTAAAATATATGGAACTCCTAAAATATATGGTAGGGGAATTAATTTATATTATTCTTTCTATTAGACTTCACAAAATATATGAGACTCCTAAAATATATGGTAGGAGAATTAATTAATATTTTTCTTTCTACTGGTCATTAAAAAAATACTCCTAAAATAGGACTCTATTAATATTTTATTTAAAAATTTTAGTCATTATTTTTTAAAAGATCTTATCAATTGTTTAACATCTATAGTCTATATCTATCTATAATCTATCTATATAATATATTAAAAGTTTAAAGACACTCATAAAAGTGATTTGAACCATTTACCCTTCATTACAAGACTCTTCTTTAGACAAAACTGTCTTTTCACTAGTTTTTATATTTATTATTTAATTATTTTTTATTATATTAACTAGGCTTCCTAAAATATATGAGACTCTTAAAATATATGGTAGGAGAATTAATTAATATTTTTTTACTAGACTTTCTAAAATATATGAGACTACTAAAATATATGATAGAAGAATTAATTAATATTTTTCTTTCTACTGATCAATTAGTAAAATACTCCTAAAATAGGACTCTATTAAGGAAATACTTCTATAAATATTGAGATGTACGTTAAACTAGAGAACAAATTGGTTTGCCTATTGGGCGAATATGGTTGATGCTCATCTAACTTGATTCGATTGCATGTCTAGATGGTGGATGCTTGATTTTCTAACTCTCAACTTCTTCACTATTTTTGTCAGCATAATAGAATTCAACATGTGTGTATTTATATATCTTCTTTATTTCTGTGTGTAAAGATTAGATTTAATTATATTATTTTGATGTTTTTATCATTGTATGATTTTGTTGTAATTTACAGATGGTAGATGAATGTCGATCAACTTTTAAAAATATTTTTGGTAAAGATGAGATTTAATAAATAAATTCTCCATCTTTACATATTCAAAAGATATTAAATTTAATTATTATATTCATCTTTATTATTTAAACAAATATCCTATTTAATGTAATGTTTGAACTCATTAAAGTGAGGTACACGCGCAAGGCGCGTACACCTAAACTAGTATTTATAAAAGTGTCTAATTGTGTTCTTTTTCCGTTAGTAGGTAAATTTTAGTTGGGTGATTTTGATAGTTTGTAAAAGTTGGGGCATAAAATCATATTTAAAAAAGTTTTTTCAAAAGTCAAAAAAAAAAAAATTCAAAAAAAACATGGCCAAACACAACTCCAACTTCAAAAAATTTTAGTTTTCATGGTCAAACGTCTACTAAATGTATATTTGTTATTAGAAAAATATGATGACATAGTATCATACTTAGATTTTGCAAATCCAATTTTTTTTTTCATTTTTTTGAAATTCATGCCGTCACATAAAACGGAATGCATTGTCATTTATCTTTTGATATATAACTACTGTTTATAAAAATACTTTTTATTTATTACCATCTATATCAAATGTAATGTGTATTAAAAATATATTATGTATGTAATATAAATGTATTATAAGTACTTTAAATTATATTATGTTTGTTACGTAAAAACATATGCACTTTGCATTAAAAAGTAAATTATTTCTGTAATATGAACATATTATAGTAATTGTTATATTTAGACTTTTTTTTAATTTATTTTTTTTTGTTATTGTGATAGACGATAAATATTTTCTTAGTATATGTAGTGACAGAAAAGAAATTGGGAGTTGTCTTGCAACGTTTCCGAATTTGACAGTTGTGTCCATGGCTGAAGACGGAGGAAACGCAGCGGAGCAGTCATTGTTAAGATGCAATTTCATCACTTTGTTTCAATATGTTTGTCTAGTTTTGACTTAGACACAGTGATTGTTTTAATATCTTTGTGTAGTTTTGACTTAGACGCAGAGATTGTTTCAATATCTTTGTGTAGTTTTGACATAGACACAGAGATTGTTCCAATATCATTGTGTAGTTTTGATTTAGACACAGAGTTTGTTTCAATTTGTTTGTCTAGTTTTAAATTAGACACAGAGTTCAAAAAAATTGAAGACCGACTTTTGAATCTTATGGTGTTAAACTAAAATATGTGGAATGTACCAAAATATTCTTTAATTTTGTTATGTTGCATATATCACGTGAAAATTCAGAATTAAAGAGTCCATTAAAAAGGGAAGAGACGAAGGAGAAAAACAAATTGAAATAGAGGGAGTAGTTAGTGAGGATGTGATGTAATACACTCTTTTTATTCTTGTATGTCTATACTTGAAACAGTTGATTTATGGTCCTTTGTAAGTGGAATTTTGGTAAGTACAATAATAGCGAAGTGTAAAAGCTGTGGAAGAAAGCTATGTATGAGTTGTTTCTGAATAAATCAGTTAGTAAGTGCTTAATCTATTCATGTTTTCTGCACACAAATTTTGCTACAGCTGCATTTTTCGTTGGATAAGAGTAGTTTTGCGCAAGCACTCTCGTGCACCTGTTTCAGTAAAGTGTCCTTGATGTAAGGTCCGAACCTGTTTTATCATTCTTGTTGGTTCCTATTTGGTGAAAGTTTTCTTAGTTTCATGGCACTAATAAAATAGATCCCTCTCAGGAATGGTAGCAATTTGGTATGCATTGATTGATGAACTGCTTTTAATAGTGATATGATTCCCCTAGATGCCACGCTTGCCGCGTTAGAGTACTTTTATTATGCCAGAAATATGAAACGCCTTTTTGTTAAGATGTATTTGAGAGGATTCCATTAATTATAACATCCATGTAAATGTTTATCACTTGTGAGATCAAGACCATGGGATTAAATATTTGGTCTTACAAACTTTTTACTTGGTCTGAAGAGTTGTCAGCCTTGAACTCAGTGTCAATATAACAAAGTGGATAGATCAGAGATGTGCATACGTGAATATATGCAATATGTTTGTAGATGTTTTGCTGAACTTGATCGGACTTTTGTCCTTTTTGGAAACTTTTCTATTGTTCATATTAAAAACTCTTAGTAATTCGAAATGTCTAAATGAAAATTGTCATCAAGTTTAAGGGGTTGGTTCCGCATTGATTGTAACTCATTTCAAGAACCATCTCTCATAGATTTCTTTCACCAAGTCATCGCCAACAATCAACTCTTATCCATTGGTGTCAATTACTATGTAATTAAGCCTTAAAAAAAAAAAAAAAGAAAAACATCCTAAATGACAGGGACTATTTTTGTAATTTCGCTCTATTTTTCAAAGAACAAAAGGTCCAGGTGAGTAAGGAGTAAAGGGCCTTCAACACTAGAAAATCCCTAAACACATAAAAGCAACCAACTTCACATCAAAAATAATTTCAAATAAATTCCCATCTTTTGGTATTTGCGGCTCCTTGATTTTTACCAGATATCCCAAGATTTTTAGAGCTCTACTCTTTTCTGCATATCATTTGAATTTCCCATCTTTTTTTTTTCCATGGATTCGCCTTTGAGGTGCTTGAATAATCTTCACCCTTTATTTTTCATTTATATATAACAGAACTGTTGAGTTTATCTTTCATTTTTTATACAAGATAGTGTAAACCCAAAATTAGCTATTTTTTTAATAGACCTAAGTCAGGTTTTTTTTAATACATATTTTTGGGTGCTTCTGGGCACTTCTGTAAATGCTGAACGTAACCATTTTTTCAGATACACAGTTATTTTCTTATAGCTAATTTTTAGCAAGTCCATTCAAGGGTATGTTGGAAGATGAAATCTTAGCATATAGCTGTGCGCTTATGTGGAATATCCAAAAGAGTTTTCTTGCGATTTGACATTTTATTTTTGAAAACTGTCCAAGAATGTATGGCTGATTCAATGTTGGTGCTTGTTTTGTTTTTTTTATTGGATAGCCTTGTTCTGTGTATTTTTCTGCATTAGGAAAAGGGTACCTTTTTCTGGATATTCGTGGTATCCGGGCTAGCTTTCGTTCACCTCGACTAAATCAATAGGATAGGTGTCACCTCCCACCAACAACAAATACCAGATATCAGGTAACTCCGTCCACCAAGACTAGGATAGATGGGAAGAATCTCGTTGTGTTTTTTGTCTCTACTGGATTTGCTTGAGATATCAGGTTCCAACCCACTTCATTCACTACTAAGCCACACCCTTGGGTGCAACTGGAAAAGGAAAGGATACTGGGCACTTTTGAGTCCCGAATCCTTGATTAGTGTTAGGACCATCTCAATCATTATTAACCCGATGTTGAGCGCCAATCGTATATTGTCTATGTAAGGGTTAATGATTTCAGAATCGTAGAACTTAACGATTTTCACATACAATTCGATTATCAATAAGTTTGCCAAGAAACAAACTCGAAGTCACCATAGCATTCTTTTTTACCCGAATTAAGCGAAAGTACTTGATTTGTATCTTAAGAAAAACAATTTCTCTTCCTTTTCCTTAGCGTGTTCTTTCGGAACAAATATGGATTGAGTTATGCCATTCTTCTTGAAAACAGAAAGAGGACCAACAGTTAATTAACACATCACTCCCACTCTCCATCAAAGTGGGGTAGTGGGAAGCTGTTAGCACACTCTTTTAGTGTATCAACAGTTTACTATTGGAAAATGAGTAAATTTCACTCACGGTCACTTAACTTTATGTCTATTACATAAAAGTCATTTTTCTTTTATTTATTTCATGCATGATCATTTAACTTTGCTCCGGCCATCACAAAAGTCACTATGGCCGGATTTTGTAATAATCCCACCGGAAAAATGACGTGACAACCTTAATTAATTCTTAATTTTAATTTAACAGAATATAATACACTACCATATCTTTGACCCATTTTATATGAGCCCATCTCAATTATCCTTATGAATTATATAACAAAAAAATATCAATTTCTTAATAGATTAGGCTACCTAGTGATTCATAGAAAAAAAATTGATTGATATTTTTATGAAATTAAACTAAAATTTATAAAAATGAGGAGAAAATAGAACAACATAACAAGTCTGAAATAAAAATAAAATATTTCGTAAATTACATTCATGTGTGTCTATTACACAAAATTCAATTTTCATAACAAGTGTTCAATTTGACTGTGTCTGTCCAGCTTTATTTATCTATGGATTTTGGCTTGATAAAATCACATTTTAAATTTTTTTGGCAAGGATAAGCTTTGTTATATGATCACAAAGTAAAATATGATGCCTCCTTCCCCAACTAATCCTCGCTCCCACCTTCGCGCTTTCTAGTTGGCCGATATATGCTTCTTCCCTAGGCCACCAATTTCCTCCCCCTTTCTCTATTTAAAAGAAAATTCTTGATAGCGTTTTTGCTTATTTTTATTTATTTATTATATTAAAAATACTTTTTACTTTTATTTTTAATTTAATATATTAATTTTTAAGTTTTTTTCATATTTTATTCTTCATAATCAAGATAACTATTTATTCTCTTAATTATTCCCTCAAACTTAAACTTATACATCAATTAATATGAATACTATGATAAAAATAATTTTATATTAATTATGAAATTTTTAAGAGTGTAAACTTCAAATTGAAAATGTACTGTCCCTGTTCATTTTTATTTATTATTATTAAAAAAAATTATTTAAATTTATTTATTTAGTTAATGTAATTTATGAAATGTAATTTATAGGCATGTACATTTATGAAATGTTTTATTTTTATTTCAGACTTGTTATGTTGTTCTATTTTCTCCTATTTTTATAAATTTTAGTTTAATTTCATAAAAATATCAATCAATTTTTTTTCTATGAATCACTAGGTAGCCTAATCTATTAAGAAATTGATATTTTTTTGTTATATAATTCATAAGGATAATTGAGTTGGGCACATATAAAATGGGCCAAAGATATGGGTAAAGTATTATATTCTCTTAAATGAAAATTAAGAACTAATTGAGGTTGCCACATCATTTTTCCAGAGGGATTATTACAAAATCCAGCCATAGTGACTTTTGTAATGGCCGGAGCAAAGTTAAATGACCATGGACGAAATGAATGAAAGAAAAATAATTTTTGTGTAATAGACACAAAGTTAAGTGACCATGGGTGAAATTTATTCATTGGAAAATTAAATCAGAATGTAAATTATCTTAGCAATTATTAATTATATTCTTCTATTTTTCTTAGACAGTTTTTGGTATGATTTATCTATTAATTATGATGTCAATTCTCTGTAGGCATAAGTAAGGAGGTTACTCTTCCACTTTCTTATTTTAGTAGTTGTAGGAAGTTATTTCCTTGTTATTAGAGGGGTGGTTCATCTACCAATTGTATTTACATTTATTTGACTTTAATGTAAAGGTAACTAGAAAATATTTCAGTTTTTGAGTACTTGAACTCAAGAGGTTGCAGGTTTTCTCTTAGTGAACCAACGCCATAGGCCCTAGAAAGACATTAGATTTTGGCTTCCAACGTCCTATAAATAGATCCATATCTGGAACCATAACAATTTGGTATCAGATTCGGGAGCTATGGGAGATTAAATTCAACATCAATTGGCACAATTGGTAAACTTGTTCCAAGAATGGCGTGCTGCCAATTTAGCCCGACAAGAAGCAATAAATGCTCGCTTGGGTGAACTCACAAAGGATTTAGCAAATTCGTAAGTCGATTCTAAATCATCTGACTATTACAATCAGAATCGAGGTTGGAAGGGTAAATCTAGAGTGGCAGGAGGGTCAAGATCTAAAGAAGGAAGTTCCATCATTCTTCGACATAACAAGTTTGATTTCCGACGATTTAATGGCATGAGGACCCTTTGGGATGGTTGAACAGATGTGAATACTTTTTTCGACACCATAAACTCTAGAAGAAGAAAAGGTTGAACTTGCTTCTTTTCATTTGGAAGGGAGTGCACAACTTTGGTTTCTTCAACTAGAAACAGATATGCATCAACTGTTTTGGAATGAATGCAAATGCCATTGTAACCTTCATTTTGGGCCACCAATCAGAAGTCAGAAGTTGGGCGAATTGGCAATGTTGCACTAGATTGGGTCTGTGGCAGTTTACCTAGAAAAGTTTGGGCAGCTAGTTTCGCGGGCTGGTACACTCACATGGTCAGAAAAAATTGAACTTTATATCAGCTGTCTTGTTGATAATAATTTCAGTTGAATTGCAAGATCCTCCAGATTTGGCTACGGTGATGAATTTATCTCGACTTTATGAAAGCAAGGAACAACCCATTTGTTCTCAATTGTTATATGCTGGTAGGTCAAAGACAACAGATCTATCACCTAAACATCCTAGATTTGTGAAGAAACTGGCCAAATCTAAAATGAAGGAAAGCGACTTAAGGGACTGTTTTAATTATGGCGAACTATTCATTCGGGGCCATTAGTGCAAGAAATTATTCTGGATTGATTTCATTGACGATGACTAAGAATTTGCTAAAAAGGAGGGAAATACTACTACTTTCATGTTAGCACACCTTTTTAGTCTATCAACAGTTTACTGTTGGAAAATTAAATCATAAAGTTGATTATTTTAGCAGCTATTAATTATGTTTTCCTATTTTTCTCCGGCTGTTATTAGTATAACTTATTTATTAATTATGATGTTTTTAATTCTCTGTGAACAACAATAAGGAGGTATTCCTTCACTTTCTCATTTCAGTGGTTGTAGCAAGTTATTTCCTTGTGATTAAGGAGGTGGCTAATCCACTAATTGCATTTCAATTTATTTCATTTTAATGGAAAGGTAAGCAAAAAATATTTCAGTTTTTGAGTACTTTTAACCCAAGGGATTGTAGGTTCTCTCTTAACGAACCAGCCCCATAGTTCGTAGAAATAAAACATCAGATTTCATCTTACAATGTCCCATAACTAGATCCATATCTGTGGATCGTAACTTGGTATCATCTTAGGGAGTTACGGGAGATCATATTAAAAATCAATTGACTTGGTTAACTTGTTCCAAGAAGTACGTCCTGCCAATTTAGTCAGACAAGAAGCAATAGATGCTCACTTGGATGAACTCAAAGGGTTTAGTAAATTCGAAAGTCAATTTTGAATCATCTGAACATATTAGTCAAAATCGAGGCTGGAAGGGTAAGACTAGAGTGACCAAAGGGTCAAGATATGAAGGAGTAAGTTCCATCATTCCTCGACATACAAAGTTGGATTTCCCACGATTTAATGGCGATGAGGACCCTTTGGGATGGTTAAACAGATGTGAGCACTTTTTCTGACACGAACAAATTCTAGAAGAATAAAAGGTTGAACTTGCTTCTTTTCATTTGGAAAGGAATTCACAACTTTGGTATCTTCAACTAGAGACAGATATGCATCAACTGTCTTGGAGTGAATTCAAACGCCATTGTAACCTTCGTTTTGGGCTACCAATTAAAAGTCAGAAGTTG
>NW_025855246.1:0-2612 GCF_002878395.1 Capsicum annuum
TCTGATTCCCTGAGTCCTGGGGATATGTAGGCTAGGCTCTATGAAGAAAACTCGACCGCATTCCAACCTTCCCCAAATCTCTTATTCCCCAGCTTTTCGGTTTAACCAAAAACTCTAAAAACGTGATAGTTGGTGAATTTCCTTAAAAACTACTCCATGAACTACAAGTGGCCGAATTCTCATGTAACCTAAGATATGTAAGAAGCCTAATACCGAGGTCCGTCCATAACTCCATAAACTCATGCAAAAGCCAACTCTTTTTCAGATATGAATTTGTGGTCGGACAAAAATTAGATACGTCGATCTCCCTTTGCTCAGGATTACTTGCATCCACCCTACCCAAAGGGGGGGGCAGTTGTTGACACCTAATTTTTTCCCTTCATAACTCAATTTAATTCGGAGTTTCTTCGATTTTCAAATAAAATTACAACATTTATCTTATCCGAATAAAGGATTTTCAAAATTTTTCCTATATGCGATTTTGTCATTTTTAAGTACCGATTGTATATCATTGTATTCAATTATATGAAATTATACAATTTTGATACTTAAATATTGATTTTATGAAATATCAGATTATAATCAAGGCCTATGTCGAAATAAGTTTATAATGATTAAAGTCTTGATTTAAATAAAATTTGCTCCCAAAAATATTTTATTCGGATAAATATGTGTTTGATTTTATCGAATCAAGAAGCTCGGGGTTAAATGAGCTATTAATTCATTTCAAATAGAGATTTAATTTAGCAAATTTGTTAGATTTGGCCATAATTGAAATTAAGTTGGTCATAATTGCGATGCAATGGGCCAATTGATCTTCTATTTGGCCAAGACTTAAACGAATGACCAAATCCCCAATTTGGACCCAACTTTGCCAATTGCAAACAACTTTAGAAGCCCAAAATACCCCCTTTAATTTTGAATCTCACCAGCAGCCCATTAATTATTTCAGCCTAAATCAACCCCTTAATCATAGCCCAATTACACAAAAGGGCCACTGTTACAAAACTTCAGCCCAATACACATAATTGCCCCAAACTATGACCCGGCCCAATCAACTATTAATCCCCCTCATCCATCACAGCAAAAGAACAACAGCTTTCAATCAGCAACATCAAACCTAATCTATTCAACCCGATTTCAAGGCAAAATTGCCACATACCCCGTGTTTGACCAGATTCAAACCCGTTTTCGACCCGCTACCAGCCCCTTTTTGGTTTTCTTCATGCGTTCCACATGATTTCATACAAGAAAACCCTAGAATCGCCTAGAAAAGCATGAGTTGGCTTCCCCAACGTCTCATCCCCGTAAACCTCGGATTGATTCATTCGATTTCATACATAGTTGGATGATTCTCATTGGTTCTTGAGGGGAATTTATTTTCTCAAAACCTTATTGGTCCACCCGTCAAGAATTATCCGAGAAAAATCTGAAATTGGTGGAACTGGGGATAAAAGCGGGAGCTTGAAGGAATTTCAATTTTTGTATCTCAAAATATCTCCATCAAAAATTTCTAATTTACCCCCCAAAAGAATCCCTAGTTGTTTTCTCTATAAAAGGGCTACTTTAGGTATTGAAAATTTTGGGAGAGGGTTGGAAAATTCTTGGGTGGGGAAAGTTTCGAAAGAAAATTTTAGGTTTTGCTTTTTTTTGAAAAATTCAAGGTTTTAGAATTAGAGTTGGAAAATTTTTTTTGGGGGGGGGGGGGGTGTTCAAGAATTTTGGGAGGTTCAAAAATTTTTCTTTCTTTTCTTTCAAGGGTTTGAAAGTTTAGGCTGAAAATTTTAGGTTTCAAAATTTCTTGGATTCTAGGGTTCGTGATAAATTTTGGAGAAACTGAAAGAAAATTCGAGAGTTTTAAATTCAAGTTGAAGTTTTTTAGTTGAAAGTAGTTTTCAAAATCTTTAAGAGAAAATTCAGAAGATGCCCTATTGGTGGTCGACGTCGCGAGATTCCGGTAGCGATGATTTTACTGATAGCTCGTCGTCCCATTTGCTGCTCTGGAACAGGTAAACAACTCTTCAATTTTAGTTTTTTGTTTCTACCTTCTTTCCTTCATGTCCTTCTCTGTAATGTTAGAATTGTGACGTTGTTCGACAAAAATAGCTGCAGATGGCTCTGATGGTCATAGGAGTTAGTAGATGATAAACGTATTGTGTTTTCTCACTGAATCGAAATCCATACTATCATGCCTACTTTGTATGGATCCTGAAATTTTTGTTGTCAGCACCATTGTTCTCATTCTTGAGTATTGTTGTTGGCACGTTGTTAATCTTGTTGTCTGTATACTAGTGAGGTTTTTGTTTATCATTTTCTATAGTTGAAATCTGCTTAGCAAAAATCTATAGTTTCGTGTCTGCTTTAGGAATCATTGCAAGGTTAGTTTTTGTGTTAGTCATACTACAACATTTTCAAGGAAAAACTGAGCATGCTGATCTGATTTGTTGAAACTTTAGCCTTTTAGTTTGCATTCGCAACTTTGGAGGTACGTAGTAGGTGGTTCTTATCCTTCCTGAATAGTTATATGACATTGGGTGTAATTTAGGAAGTCTGTTGATGTGTAATAGCAAATTGGTAATTCAATTCATTAAGAACGCCTAATCTTTTTTTTT
>NW_025855247.1:0-12450 GCF_002878395.1 Capsicum annuum
CAGTCAAATATTTGTTGACTCTGTTAACGTCAAAGACAGTCAACTTACATGGCTTTTCATGGGATTTCATGGTAAATATTTATTTTTTAAGTTTAATTTATTTATTATTGAATAATTATTTTAATTTACTAACATAATTTTATAGGCTTGGGCATTTGAAGTCATTCCTTATCTCAAACAGCAAGTGCATTACCAAGAAGAAGTTTTATGTTCAAGAATTCTGAGATGGTTGTCGGTAAAAAATGATAAAAAAGTAAAATTTCTTTATCTTTTTTGCCCTCGAAGGATGCAATAAGTCTAATTTTAGTTAAATTATCAATCTAATATATGTACTGATTTATTTTAGATTGTGCATTCATGGCTTGTTCCAATTAATCAAGAGTTGAAAATGCTATTTTTTCTTACTTTACATTTGTGCATAGTTTATAGGACCCTAAGGTAATTGATAGAATAAAAAAAAATTGGTTGGAGCAACAACCATCAAAAGAAAAGTACTTTCTGAGGGTGGGATTATTCTTGGTGATGTTATTGTTCATGGTGCTATTGGTGATGGAGTTGTTGTTGTTGATGGTAGTGGTGATAGTGCTATTATTGATTCTTCTTTTGTAATTTTTGAAACAACAAACCAGTATGATTATGATTATACTCATTTTATTGATTTTGATGGTCGATATACCCCATTTTTAAATTGATATACTATTGATTTCTCACACGGAAAGGGTAGTCAATCATTTGTAGATCTTGACCCTCCTAGCGTATGTTGTGCATGAAAATGTCAAGAGTTCAAGAAAAAATATGATGGTGTGATTAATGTTAATAATGCATTAACTGTTGTTGTAAAGGAATTGATATCTAAGAGGGTTGTGATTCCATCGAAGAGGATTTCAGATCTATTCACACCATTAGAAGTTAAGGATAAGAAGAGAAATAAAGAAATTTCCAAGGTACTATCAAGTATTCATAAAAGAAAAATTGCAAATTCTTCATCTTGCACTGTTGAGCAATGTACAAGGGCCACAGGAGAGTTGCATAAGCTGAAAAGGGTGAATATTTTATAATCTGTTCCAATAAATAGACTACATATTTGTTGCAATATATGACACGTCTGTTTTAATTTATTCCAAATAGATGACGCAACTATACAACAGATAGGTCATCTATTGGAAATTATCAAACCGGTGCTGTTGCTGGTTTTATTTCTTCCAACAGATGAGCCATCTGTTGCAACAGATGGACCATCTATTACAACACACGAGTTATCTTTTTCTATTTAATTTTTTTTGTATCTTTGTGATAAGCATTGATAATTTTGACTTTTTAGGTAGATGTAACAATAGAAGCTAATGTTGAACAACATAGTATCACAATTGATTATCCATCAAGTGCTTCCAAACATCAGAATTATCCATTTAAATGGTTCAACATCTTGGATGAGGTTCCAACACAGTTGATCAATATTTATTTAGAATGGATGTCGATGGGCTGTTAAAGGTTCACACCAACAGGTAACATAAATCATTTTTAAAAATATTGATTCATACAATTCTTCTTATACAAACATAACATGATAATATTAACACATATAAATTATGTAGAAAACAAAGTGACGAACAAATGAACCAACCAGATTTTTTTGGATATGGTCGACATTGTTGTTTCATATCTTTAAACAAAGAATTAGTTCTATTTGATGTCACAACCCCACACTTGTTGACTGATGAGGTTTAAATTTCATATAAATATCTTACTATTAATACTATATTTGACGTCTATTTTTGTATAATTGTATTTGTTTATTATTTTTATTGTTAAGTAACTATAATGTTTGATAATATGTGTAGCACGTGATGTAATAATTTTACTACCTCTGAAAGAAGGCCAAGTTGTAAACACAACAATAATACAGATACACGACAACCAACTATTGGTTCAAAGTATACATCGATAAGGCCTACAATGGGTAAGATCAACAACATCTGAAAGTTCCTCAAATAAGAAATATTTAAGCAACATTATCAATGATTTAGCATTTTAGCTGGCTTACCTTGGAATTTGATCGATGTAACTCCCAGTAAATTGTAATGGTGAGTTCCATTGGGTGTTGGCTGTTGTTGTTCTAAAAGAGAGACGCATCAGAGTTTATGACTCGATGTCGGCAAGAAAATGTTCAGGACCTTCGTCTGAGATACAAAAGCTGGCCAAAGTGTTGCCCACTTGCCTTCATATAAATGACTTTTTAGACTAAAAAAATCATACTGATTGGTCAACGATTGAAGCATACCGGGATAAAATGGGTGATAGTCATCTTCTATAGGGTAGTTCATTTGATGTAGAATAGGAATTTCTCAACAATCCAGTGTAGCCTGTAAGTTTTCATCATGAGTTATTCTTAAAAAAGAAGAGATAAATTTTGGTTGTTGCTATTTTTTATGAATGTTGGTTATAGTAGGGATAGATATAGGTGAGAAGAATTAGGTGGCATAAACTATAGACACACAATTCATTACCAATTTAATATTTCTTTTTTATTTTTGGTTAATGCCTCCTCTCTTTAATTTTATTTGACCCAAGAGCCAAGATGATTTGTCACTTTCCTTAACAAAATATTCATTAGAGATTCATTTTACTACACTAATCTTATTGAAATCTAAATTTGACTACAACTCCCACCAAATCCATCTTTACTTGTTCATGTTTCTCTTGGCACACTCTTAGAAAGCAATAAATAAAGGATTACTTTACTATATTTGTAAGATCTCATAAATTTGCAACTAATTTATTTTGGACCCTCCCATATGTTTAATGATAATTTTTGACTTGAATCATAATAAGGGCTGTTAACGGATGGTTTGGAAAGTTATGAAATTCTTAAAAGGGGTTCAGGGTTATTTCGGGACCCCATACTAGTGAGGGTTTATGATAAGTGTGTGGCACGCTTCCTAAGCCCCGCGATAAGGGCGTGCCACACCACTGGGCAAAATTTGCCCAGTTTCATTTGTTTTCAATTGAGGAAAGAGCTTTTTGGTCCTTTAACCCCATAAAATGACATAAAACACTTTTTAATCCCTCATAGCCATCAGTTATCAACTTTTAGAATTGTTATTCTCCTCTCCAACCCCCAAGTTAAGAGACTCAAGGGTTTTCACAAGAATTCACTACTCCCCGCTCTAAACTCCAAATTCTTTCATCTTTTAGGAATTTTGAATACTCCTTAAGTCAAATATTATATTATTGCATCAATTTAATTGTTATGTTAGTATTTTGAATGATTGATTAAATGAGGGTTGAGGGTTTTTGAGTTGGTATCTAATTACATTGTTTTCCCTTGTTTTAATGGTTCATTTATAATTTAAATAGTGGATTGTGAACTGAAACTGTGTCTCATAATAATGTTGGAATTGGCAATGATTAGAAAATTTATATGATATTAAGGACATGAACCTCAACTACATTGTTAAATTTGATTTTTAAACAAGAACTCTACATTATTTAACTCATCTTTTGAAACATTAAAAGTATTGAACTTTATGACTTGTTTTGGGATTTTTAATACAATTTAATGATAAATGTGAACATGATTTTGAATGATGAAGTTAAGAAGATGATGATGTTTAGGATAATGGTTTTGACATTATATGAATGGCTTACAAGTCTTGGTTTGACAATACCAAAATGATTATGTCTAATGAATGACTCCATGACTAATGTCATATGAAAAGTGTTTTAATTGGGCTTTAAATAGAATTACATAGCTCACCTAAAGATGTAAGTCTCTGTGACCAATTGTCACAACCCGAGCTGAGGCCCTAGTTATGATGGGTATCCCAAATTGTGAAGGCCCGAGCGCCCTTCTCTATCTGGAAATCATACATACTTTTATATAATATGATGAAAAATAAGGAAATACAAAATAATACAAAATCATGGTCAATATCACAATTCAACTGAATAATCTGGAATGGTGTAACGCCTCGAGAGTACACCCTGGATGCCACATGGTGCTTATGATCGGTCATAAGTGACCGCAAGCTAACCCATAAGCAGGTAACTGCTTTGATCACTAAATAAGATGATAAAATATATGGAAGAATAACTGAAAATCCATAAGGTTCTAGCAACGAAAAATAATACTTAATCACAGTTTCAAATGTCTAAGAACAAACTGGAAATACTGATAAACAACTGACAACAACAACTGGAAAACTGACCAACTATCTGTACTAGTCTAAAATTTTCTAAATTGACTAACTGTAGAGTTGTGGGACAAGCCCCCAGCTAAGTCCGACTGGCTAAATAACTGAACTGATGATATACTGAATTTAAGATAACTCGTCCTCGAAGGATGAGGACTCACCACTATTGACTGCTGCTGATAGGCTGACCTGCCTAAGTACAGTCAGGAACTCAAGCATCCGAACCTATGATATGATACATCATAGCGTAATAAATGAGTATGCGATCAGTACTTTGAATGTACTGGTATGCTAAATGAGGTTAGTCTAATATGCATAATTTCATGTGCATGCGTAGTAATTGACTGAATGTATAGCATAAAGTACTAAGTAGAATGCATCAAAATATGTAAAGAATGAGAATGCATGTCCAATCATAAAACATGTTTTAAAAATAGTCTGAAAACAAAAATATTGAGTACTGATAAATGAGTAACTGATATTGGTATACTATAGTCAAGAAAAATTAAAATTGAATTACTGAGCTGAATACTGGACTAAGACAGCGAGATCTAGCTATAACTGACAAGACCTAAAGTACTATCAGGGTCTAACTTGTAACCCCAGTTTGAAGGGTGTCAGTACTATGCCACGGGTACTAACACTGGATGTGTGGATCCGCTAATCTAAAGTCCCGAAGGACGAGAGTGTCATGCCTAGCTAACGAGGGAACCCTGAAAATCTATAATGGTACCGTAGGTCTGGAACCTAGGACTGCTACTAGTTCCTTATGCCTAACTGATGGGGGGGCACCATCCCTATGCTCACTCAGTGCTAAGTGTTACTCTCAACTGAATGACACTGATTATTAGATTGAACTGAGTTTAACTAAATGTAATATATGGTTGAACTGATAATGCTTATTTCTATTTTGAAACCATTTTGTAGATACTAAAAACTAGATAAGCAGCTAAATTTTGGGTATTCAAATCCCCAGGACTCGATAGCAATAATATCAAGATCATACTAAAACTTTAAGGACATGATATGTAAGCATTTATTCAAAACTCATTCTTGTAGGCATTTCATCAAACACTTGCAATGCATGATTTAAGCTAAGCATAGGATTAGTTTAAAGGCTTGTAGTAATAGCATGATTTCAATAATAAAATTACCAATTAAGTCTTAAATCAACGAAAAACAATATTCAAACATGTGGGGTTTAACAATAACAACAATTATGTGTAAACATGGTATAAAATTGAAATTCCAGGGAATTCATGGTTAAAAATCATAATAATCATGTAAAAATCATAGCTCTGAATTTGAAATTGGGTACTTGGACTCCATGGGTGAAAATAACCCATGGATGAACATCTAACATACCTCAAAAGCTTGAATCTTCAAAGAGAATAACTTTTCTTGAAGGTTCTTGAATGGTGACACTTTGATTCTTGAGTTTTCTTGAAAAAGGGTTTGGATCTTGTTCTTTGGGAATGATCTTCAAATAAACCCTAATTTTTATTTTAAGGATGAATAAGGAGTTATGTTCTTTAATTTGATGGAATTAAAAGTTAATAAGGGTGGAAAAAGACCTAAAAATCTCATTAAAACATCTTTAAATTGCTTGAACGGATGTGGTTGACGGTCTGGGTGACTGACCGTCACTTTGGTGAATAACCATCAATCAAACCACCATTTTATGGCTAGAAAATGGGCTTACTTCCTGAGTTGCGATGGCCAGAGTGACGGTCCATCACTATCTTGACGGTCCGTCAGCTTTCCCATCGCACCTTAGTAGTCGGACAACTCACTGGTAAAATGGCCATAACATTTTACTCCTATATTGGATTTTTGTGAATTGGTATAGTTGGAAAGATAATTCAATTATCTATTTGTTGGTGGGTCATGAGCTCAAAAATTCTTAGTAGAACAAAATATATGGTTGTTTGAAGTTAACTATAGCAACATCCTTTACTAGAACTTAATTGGTAAGGGATATTTTGATTCGTCTAATAGCTAGGATGTATTTGAGGCCTTAATACACATCAAACTCGATCATAAGACTACCAAATCACTATAATTTATTTTTCATGAGTTTGAAGTATGGTTCTGCTATTGGTTGGGATTCTCGGGGTATTATAATATCTCCCCCTTGGAAACATTCGTCCTCGAATGAGGTTGGTTAAGCTGAGAACACTGAGGAATTGAGATTACATGATGAATGTACTTACTGAAAACATGATTACATGACTGAGTGTGAATCATGACACATGACTTAACTAGTTTCGTGAATGCATGAATGACTTGAGAGTGATATACAGCTGGAACTGAGCATGGAAAAGAGAAATTCTAGGAAAAATTATTATCTTAAGCTAAGTCTTATTTCGGGGAGAAAAGATGAGGGTACTTGTTCCGCATAGCTACTTCTACTTCCCAAGTGGCTCCCTTAATGGACTGATTCCACCAAAGAACTTTGACCAAGGGATCTTCTTTGTTTCTTAGTCTACGAATCTGGCGATCAAGGATCTCGACTGGAACTTCTTCGTAAGAAATACTATTCTGAACATCTACACTTTCTAAAGGGACAACTTCAGCTGGGTCACCAATACACTTCTTCACCTAAGAGATATAGAACAACTGATGCTAAGTCTGCAGGCAACTCAAGCTCATAAGCCATCTTTACGAAATGGCTCAAAATTCTGTAAGGGCTAACATATCGGGGACTAAGTTTCCCCTTCTTACCAAACCTCTTAACCCCTTCATGAGAGAGATCTTTAGATATACAAAATCACCAACTTCAAACTCAAGATCCTTTCTCCTTATATCTGCATACAATTTCTATCGGCTTTGGGCTGCCCTAAGCCTTTCCCTGATTAACTAAACTTTCTCTAAATCATCAAACACTAAGTCAGGCCCTTCTAAAGCTGTCTCACCTACCTAAAAACAACCAATTAGATGTCTATATATCCTCCCATATAGATCCTTAAATGGAGCCATCTGAATACTGAAGTGATAGTTATTAATATATGCGAACTCAATCAAAGGCAAGTGATCAGCCTAACTACCCTTAAAATCAACTATACATGTTCTCAACATATCCTCAAGGGTCTGAATGGTCCTCTCTGCCTGACTATATTTATGAGGGTGAAAGGCTGTACTGAGGTGAACTTGGTTACCAAGACCCTTCTGAAAAGCTTTCCAAATGTAAGAGGTAAACTGAGTACCTTTCCCTTAGTTAATGGACAATAGGACTCCATGCAACCTAACCAACTCTCTAATATAGAGCTTAGCATATTCCTCGGCTAAATAAAAAGTATGAACTGGTAAGAAATGAGATGATTTGGACATTCTGTCAACAATGACCCAAATTGAATCATGCTGACGACGGGTACGAGGCAAACTTGTCACAAAATCAATGTTTACTTCCTCCCACTTCCAAGTGGGAATACTGAACTCCTACATAGACCCATTAGGCTTTTGATGTTCAATATTAACCTGTTGACAAGTGGAGCACTTTGCAATAACCCTTTTCATACCACTCTACCAATAGATTTCCCACAGATCACGGTACATCTTCATTCCCTCTGTATAAATAGAGTAACGTGCACTATGAGCTTCTGCAAGAATTCACTATCCCAAATTATCTACACTTGGCACACACAGTCTACCCTAGAAACACAACACACCATCTCCCTCTTAGGAGAAAACCTCTACTTTTGATCTCGGACTGACTCCTTCAACTTAACCAGGCTTGGATCCCTATCTTGTTTTTTCTTTCACTTCGACAACCAAAGAAGATTCTGAATTATTTTGAACCCATACACTACTCTCAGCTGAATTAACCAAATGAATACCTAATCTGGCAAGCTGATGAACTTCCCTAACTAACTTCTTCTTGTCATCCTCAAAATGAGCAACACTACCCATAAATAATCTACTTAGGGCATCTGCTACTAAAATGGCCTTTCCTGGGTGGTATAAAATCCTCATATCATAGTCTTTTAATAATTCTAACCATCTCCTCTGATGCAAATTCAGATCCTTCTATAAAAACACATACTGGAAGATTATGTGATCTGTGAACATACCAACATGAACCCCATACAGTTAATGCCTCCAAATCTTTAAGTTCAACACAATAGCTGCTAACTCAACATCATGGGTGGGGTAATTCTTTTCATGGAGCTTAATTTGTCTGGATACGTAGGCTATGACCTTACCTTTCTGTATCAAAATACTACCTAAGCCAACTCTAGAAGTATCACAATACACGAAAAATCCTCTGAACCATCAGGCAAAGTCAAAATTAGGGTTGTGGTGAGTCGAGTCTTCAACTCCTAAAAATTCTTCTCATAAGAATCTGACCACTGAAACTTAACCTTCTTTTGAGTCAATCTGGACGTGGGGGATGCAACCAAACCCAAGAAACTCTTGATAGCTAATAAGGAGATGGGTCTGGGCCAGTTTCTTACTATTTTGGTCTTTTGAGGGTCAACTTTAATGCCATCACCGGATATAAAATGGCTAAGGAAAGCAACTGACCTTAGCTAAAACTAACACTTACTAAACTTGGCAAATAACTAATGAGTTCTAAGATTCTGCAATGCAATTTTGAGGTGGTTTGCATGATCATTTTCATTGTGGGAGTAGACAAGAATATTATCAATGAAGACTATGACGAACATATCCAAGTACTATTTGAACACTCGGTTCATCAAGTCCATAAATGTTGCTGGGGAATTTGTGAGACCAACGAACATGAATAGAAACTCGAAGAGACCATATCGAGTTTTGAAATCTATTTTCAAAATATCACATTCCCCGACTCTAACTTTATGATAGCCAAATCTGAGGTCTGTCTTGGAGAAATAACCGACACCCTGAAGTTGGTCGAATAAGTCATCAATTCTGGGAAGTTGATATTTGTTTTTGATTATGACTTTGTTCAACTGACGGTAGTCAATACACATCCTAAGAGAATCATCTTTCTTATGCACGAATAGAATAGGTGCACCCCACATGGAAATATTGGGCCTAATGAATCCCTTGTCCAAGAAATCTTTCAACTCCTTGAGTTCCACTGGAGCTATTCTGTATGGCAGAATAAAGATAGGCTAGGTATTTAGAAAAGGTCTATTCCAAAGTTAATTTCCCTTTCGGGAGGAACTCCAAGAAGATCTTCAGGGAACACATCTGGAAATTCCCTTACTACTGAAACTAACTCAAGATTAAGAGTATTTGAATTACAGACTTTGACTCAAACAAGATGATAAATACACCCCTTGGATATCATTTTTATCGCTCATCTCTAACTCTATAAGGTCTACTGAAGTAACTTTCTGAGACACTGTAACCGGGTAGTTCCTATATACCCACTGGGATATGATAGACTTACCAACTAGATTAGACACTGAGAAAGGTACTACTAAGATTTTGGGACTGACTCCAAAGTTGATAGCTATATAAGGGGTTGCAAAAGAAAGAGAAGCTCCAGGATATAATAAAGCATATACATATAAATGAAAGACCTGTAATGTACTAATGACCATATCAAGAGAAATTTTCTATTCCTATTGGGACTAAAGTACATAAAGTCTGTTTGGGCGCTGTCCACTAGTGGCACTCAAAGTGGCACCCTGATGAGTTTGGCGACCAGCGGATGCTGCTGAAGAGTTAGCCTAATCCTATTGGCAATCATTCCTACCTTTCCACATACCTATTGGATATTTCTTCAACCTGTGGCCTGGCTTCCCGCATCCAAAACACAAATCGCTGCCAACCCTGCACACACCTTGATGATTTTTTCCATACTTTTGGTAGAGAGGATTAGTGTTGGCGTTGCTTACACTACCCTGGGACTTAGAGTATGGTAACCTATCCCGATTATCATTTATAAACTTTGACATAGGTACACTAGCAAAGGATGGAGCTAGAATTGAAGATTTCTGGCAGAATTGAGGACGATTACCACCTTCTGACCTCGATTGAGCAAAATTAAAGCTACCTATCCTAGCCCTCAAGTTCTCCCTCTCTCTCTCTTTGGCCTTATTTTCTTCAATCTATTGAGAATGCACGATTAACCTAGACAACTCAATCTCTTTGATCAATATTGAGGTCCTACACTCCTTGACTATACTATTAGATACACCAAACACAAACATTTTCAGCCTAGACCTGTTATCAGCCACCACATGAGGAGCATACCTAGCTAGCTGAGTAAACTTAAGGGAATACTCTTTCACACTCATGTTGCCCTGCTTCAAATTAATAAACTCTAATACCTTAGCTTCTCTTAGCTTCAAAGGGAATAATATATCTAAGAAGGTTATAGAAAACTCCTCCCACTTTATAGGCCTTACATCCGCACCTCTATACCCTCTCTAATACTTAAAATAGGTGTGGGATACATCGTGCAGCTGGTAAGCAACCAATTCAACACTCTCACTAGAAGTTACCCCTATAATGTCTATTACCTTCTGCACTTGGTCAAGGAATTCCTATGGATCCTCCTCAGACTTGGATCCCGAAAAGGATAGAGAATTCATCGGGTGAAGTCTCAATTCCTAACTGTAGTAGTATTGGCCACTGGGTCATCCGGGATAGTAGCTGGCCAAATATTTTAAGCTGCTACATAGTTAGCTAGAGTAGTAAATGGAGCTCTAAACTAGGCATGTGAAACATGCTTATTCTGGGGATCTTCCTGAATGGGCGGAGTGTTGGTTAATTTCTGTTTCTTATTTTGTTAGTCTTTCTAGGAGTCATGTTCTATAAATAAAATGAAGATCAATTAGATGAAGATTTTAAGTTGATCTCATGCTCCTTTGTACGACATAAACACTGAAAGAAGGGAAACTTTTCCTAAAATGTCTTGTAGCTTCTTGTCCATAAATGTGGCACACTTTACACCTATGCATAAGACTCTACTCTATGCGGCTTTCAAACTCCTTAGGATACTTTAAAACCTTAGGCTCTTATACCAAGTTTGTAACCCCCCCGAGAGTACACCCTGGATGGCACACGATACTTACGGTCATAAGTGACCACAAGCTAACCCATGAGTTGGTACCTGCTGTGAGTACTGAATAAGATAATAACATATACGGAAGAATAACTAAAAATCCATAAGGTTCTAGCAACTGAAATTAATACTGAATCACAGTTTCAAAATTTTGAGAACAAACTGGTAACTGATAAACAACTGACAATAACAACTGGAAAACTAACCAACTATCTGTACTATTCTGAAAGCCTCTAAACTGACTAACTGTGGAGTTGATGGGACAAGCCCCCAACTAACTTTGACTGACTAGATAACTGAACTACTGACATACTGAATTTAAGATAACTCATCTTCGAAGGATAAGGACTCACCACTGTTGACTGCTATTGATAGGCTGATCTGTCTAAGTACAGTTAGGAACCCGAGTGTCTGAACCTATGATATGAGACATTATATCACAAGAAATGAGTATGCGATCAATACTTTAAATGTACTGGTATAATAAATAAGGTTAGGCTAATATGCATAATTTCATATGCATGCGTAGTAACTGACTGAATGTATAGCATAAAGTACTAAGTAAAATACATGAAATCAGTAAAGAATGAGAATGCATGACCAAGCATAAAATATGTTTTGAATATAGTCTTGAAACTAAAATACTGAGTACTGATAAATGAGTAACTGATATTTGTATGCAATGGTCAAGAAAAATTGAAACTGAATTACTGAGCTGAATACTGGACTGAGAATGCGGGAGCTAGCTATAAACAACATGCCTTAATATACTATCAGGGTATAACTTGTAACCCTAGTTTGAAGGGTGTCAGTACCGTGCCACGGGTACTAACACTGGCTGTGTGGATTCACTAATTTGAAGTCCCGAAGGACGAGGGTGTCATGCCTAACTGATAGGGGACCCCTCAAAATCTACGGTGGCACCTTAGATCTGGAACATAGGGACTGCTACTAGTTCCTCATGCTTAACTGATGGGGAAGACACCATCCCTATGCTCACTCGATGCTAAGTGATTCTCCCAATAGAATAACACTGATTGTTAGATTGAACTAAGTTTAACTGAATGTAACAAATGGTTAAACTGATAATGGTCATATCTATTTTGAAACCATTCTGTAGATACTAAAAACTCGATAAGAAGCTAAATTTTGGGTATTCAAACCACAGGACTCGATAGCAATAATAGCAAGATCATACTAAAATTTCAGGACATGATATGCAAGCATTTATTCAAAATCCATTCTTGTAAGCATTTC
>NW_025855248.1:0-2081 GCF_002878395.1 Capsicum annuum
CCACCTGTAAATACATCAACTGGGATCGGCCTTGTGCTAGGTGATAGAACCCCTTGGGCTTCCTCCCATAAATATATCAACTGGGATCGGCCCTGTGCTAGGTATAAGAAACCCTTAGGATGCCACCCATTCAACAGATTTCCGTTACTTAGTTTAATTAGCCTTTGAGATTGTTACTTCGGTAATCATAATCCTTTTGAGATGTTGGAACTATAAACATGTGATATAGACATATAGATAGAATAATCGCGGCAACAATAATGACAAATGAGGTAAAGACAAAAGGGGACTTCAATGTGACATTCAGAAACTCATATGACTCAATGAACTTTATTAGACATGGTAAATATACACAACTAAGCCATGAGGCCATGTGAGAAGTAAGGACTTTAGGTCGATAAATGATCCACTACGGTGTATATAAAAAAAAGAGAAAAAATAGTTCTACTTAGCATGAGTTTTTTGAAGACAGATCTAGACATCCCAAAATGGGGCTTTCAATTGGTGGACACGTAATTTTCTCAAACAAAGAGGTTTGGACTTATAATAAATACTTACCATATGATAACAACTAAAAGGGTACATGAGAATAAGAACTATTGAGGCAAGTGAATAGGTACAAATTAGGAACAAATGCACATTCCAAATAAGGACATAAAGTTGTATGATCAAGCCAACAGGGACTCTACAGGTCACATTATCCTAACGGGACAGAAGCGATATCGAATCAAGCGACATATGATCGTAATAATCAAGTAAAGTATACGATCAAGTAAATAACTAGAGGGTATAATTTAACAAATATCACAGATACATTCATGGGTAACTAGGGCAAAAGTTCTAAGTTATAGGCAAACCTTAGTCTTTTACACATCTTCAACCCAACTATAGCTTGAAAAGTTCAAGTTATTACCCAATTAATTATTTCAAGTTCCTCAAATTATAAACAAGTGTATTTGATACCTCCTTAATTCTCAGTAACTCCCATACATTGATATGAATCAAGATTAACATCTAACGTACCCTTAGTTTGTGCAAATCATACTAAGTCCGTGAAACAGTGAATCTGGACAGCCCTACTATTCAGTGTTACAACTTAGTTTCAAATAGGTAGACGGCGGAACCAAGCTTAATAACCTTCATGAAAGTTATAGGTATGTGTCTTGGGGTCGCAAAGAGTCCACAACCACCACAAAATACATTTTATAAAGAAAGATATCAGTGAAATACTAACAGCAGCACATAGAGGGTTTCTATACTAAAGAATTGGACAGAACTGGTCCTCCCCTGGCGTTCACTATTTTGGATCCATAAAAGCATAATCAGCTTTTGATATAAGAACATAAGTTGTAGAGCTACGCGTCAGCTTTCCAAAACATATTTCTATACTTCAAACGGATCACTACACATCGAGATACGCTAGGTTTACTAAACCTTATACAATTTTACAATGTTTAAAGTTACTCACACCTTATGATATATGTAGACCCCCAACATTTTTCCTATTGATGTTCTATTGCATATGAACTACTCTTATGACTAGAGATTCTCTATGTCCTTACTTCCAACCTACGCACTACATCCATATTAACATGAGCTCTCAACAAGGGATAACCATTTCAAACGAATGTGAAGAATGTAATATGGAGGTTCTACGAGATGACCCTCAATAGTAGTACACTCGACTCGCAATCTTGGAATCAAGAATTGTACCATGAGAACAAGGTAATGGCCTCTACCTACATGTTGATAATTTTACCCGTACAACTACCACAATTCAATCTTCTTTTTAAGGCATTAGTATCCACCGACATAGTGGTAATGCTAATGCTAGTATCCAATCGCCCATAAAAGAAACAGATAGTTCGCTTTGTGGATCAACAAGACCATTGTGATATCTAGAACCACAAGTACAGTAGGAACACATTATGTACTGAATAAAACTCTACAAGTATCCTGTGCAAAATAATGATCCTAAGCTATAACAAAAATTAACTCTTTCCTAATTCAACTTGTTAGGAAACTATCTTCTGATGAAGAACCTCACAAATGGTCCATTTGTATAAATCAGGTCCTAAGTT